>NW_027617688.1:0-102293 GCF_964187855.1 Myxine glutinosa
TTTTCAACACTAACACAAGTGCGAAAAGTGGTTTTTCCACACTAATACAAGTGCAAAAGTGGTTTCCTGCACCAACACAAGTACGAAAAATGGTTTTTCAACACTAACACAAGTGCGAAAAGTGGTTTTTCAACACTATCACAAGTGCAAAAAGTGTTTTTTCCACACTAATACAAGTGCAAAAGTGGTTTCCTGCACCAACACAAGTGTGAAAAGTGGTTTTTCAACACTAACACAAGTGCGAAAAGTGGTTTTTCAACACTAACACAAGTGCGAAAAGTGGTTTTTCCACACTAATACAAGTGCAAAAGTGGTTTCCTGCACCAACACAAGTGCGAAAAGTGGTTTTTCAACACTATTACACAAGTGCGAAAAGTGTTTTTCAACACTATCACAAGTGCAAAAAGTGTTTTTTCCACACTAATACAAGTGCAAAAGTGGTTTCCTGCACCAACACAAGTGCAAAAAGTGGTTTTTCAACACTAACACAAGTGCGAAAGTGGTTTTTCAACACTAACACAAGGGCGAAAAGTGGTTTTTCAACACTAACACAAGGGCGAAAAGTGGTTTTTCAACACTAACACAAGTTGCGAAAGTGGTTTTTCAACACTAACACAAGTGCGAAAAGTGTTTTTCCACACTAATACAAGTGCAAAAGTGGTTTCCTGCACCAACACAAGTGCGAAAAGTGGTTTTTCAACACTAACACAAGTGCGAAAAGTGGTTTTTCAACACTAACACAAGTGCGAAAAGTGGTTTTTCAACACTAATACAAGAGCAAAAGTCGTTTCCTGCACCAACACAAGTGCGAAAAGGTGGTTTTTCAACACTAACACAAGTGCGAAAAGTGGTTTTTCAACACTATCACAAGTGCAAAAAGTGTTTATTCCACACTAATACAAGTGCAAAAGTGGTTTCCTGCACCAACACAAGTGCGAAAAGTGGTTTTTCAACACTAACACAAGTGCGAAAAGTGGTTTTTCAACACTAACACAAGTGCGAAAAGTGGTTGTTCCACACTAATAGCAAGTGCAAAAGTGGTTTCCTGCACCAACACAAGTGCGAAAAGTGGTTTTTCAACACTAACACAAGTGCGAAAAGTGGTTTTTCAACACTATCACAAGTGCAAAAGTGTTTTTTCCACACTAATACAAGTGCAAAAGTGGGTTTCCTGCACCAACACAAGTGCGAAAAGTGGTTTTTCAACACTAACACAAGTGCGAAAAGTGGTTTTCAACACTGACACAGTGCGAAAAGTGGTTTTTCCACACTAATACAAGTGCAAAAGTGGTTTCCTGCACCAACACAAGTGCGAAAAGTGGTTTTTCAACACTAACACAAGTGCGAAAAGTGGTTTTTCAACACTATCACAAGTGCAAAAAGTGTTTTTTCCACACTAATACAAGTGCAAAAGTGGTTTCCTGCACCAACACAAGTGCGAAAAGTGGTTTTTCAACACTAACACAAGTGCGAAAAGTGGTTTTTCAACACTAACACAAGTGCGAAAAGTGTTTTTCCACACTAATACAAGTGCAAAAGTGGTTTCCTGCACAACACAAGTGCGAAAAGTGGTTTTTCAACACTAACACAAGTGCGAAAAGTGGTTTTTCAACACTAACACTAGTGCGAAAAGTGGTTTTTCCACACTAATACAAGTGCAAAAGTGGTTTCCTGCACCAACACAAGTGCGAAAAGTGGTTTTTCAACACTAACACAAGTGCAAAAAGTGGTTTTTCAACACTAACACAAGTGCGAAAAGTGGTTTTTCAACACTAACACAAGGGCGAAAAGTGGTTTTTCACACTAACACAAGGGCGAAAAGTGGTTTTTCAACACTAACACAAGTGCGGAAAAGTGGTTTTTCAACACTAACACAAGTGCGAAAAGTGGTTTTTTCCACACTAATACAAGTGCAAAAAGTGGTTTCCTGCACCAACACAAGTACTAAAAGTGGTTTTTCAACACTAACACAAGTGCGAAAAGTGGTTTTTCAACACTATCACAAGTGCAAAAAGTGTTTTTTCCACACTAATACAAGTGCAAAAGTGGTTTCCTGCAGCAACACAAGTGTGAAAAGTGGTTTTTCAACACTAACACAAGTGCGAAAAGTGGTTTTTCAACACTAACACAAGTGCGAAAAGTGGTTTTTCCACACTAATACAAGTGCAAAAGTGGTTTCCTGCACCAACACAAGTGCGAAAAGTGGTTTTTCAACACTAACACAAGTGCGAAAAGTGGTTTTTCAACACTATCACAAGTGCAAAAAGTGTTTTGTCCACACTAATACAAGTGCAAAAGTGGTTTCCTGCACCAACACAAGTGCGAAAAGTGGTTTTTCAACACTAACACAAGTGCGAAAAGTGGTTTTTCAACACTAACACAAGTGCGAAAAGTGGTTTTTCAACACTAACACAAGTGCGAAAAGTGGTTTTTCAACACTAACACAAGTGCGAAAAGTGTTTTTTCCACACTAATACAAGTGCAAAAGTGGTTTCCTGCACCAACACAAGTGCAAAAAGTGGTTTTTCAACACTAACACAAGTGCGAAAAGTGGTTTTTCAACACTAACACAAGGGCGAAAAGTGGTTTTTCAACACTAACACAAGGGCGAAAAGTGGTTTTTCAACACTAACACAAGTGCGAAAAGTGGTTTTTCAACACTAACACAAGTGCGAAAAGTGGTTTTTCAACACTAACACAAGTGCGAAAAGTGGTTTTTCCACACTAATACAAGTGCAAAAGTGGTTTCCTGCACCAACACAAGTACGAAAAGTGGTTTTTCAACACTAACACAAGTGCGAAAAGTGGTTTTTCAACACTATCACAAGTGCAAAAAGTGTTTTTTCCACACTAATACAAGTGCAAAAGTGGTTTCCTGCACCAACACAAGTGTGAAAAGTGGTTTTTCAACACTAACACAAGTGCGAAAAGTGGTTTTTCAACACTAACACAAGTGCGAAAAGTGGTTTTTCCACACTAATACAAGTGCAAAAGTGGTTTCCTGCACAAACACAAGTGCGAAAAGTGGTTTTTCAACACTAACACAAGTGCGAAAAGTGGTTTTTCAACACTATCACAAGTGCAAAAAGTGTTTTGTCCACACTAATACAAGTGCAAAAGTGGTTTCCTGCACCAACACAAGTGCGAAAAGTGGTTTTTCAACACTAACACAATGGCGAAAAGTGGTTTTTCAACACTAACACAAGGGCGAAAAGTGGTTTTTCAACACTAACACAAGTGCGAAAAGTGGTTTTTCAACACTAACACAAGTGCGAAAAGTGGTTTTTCCACACTAATACAAGTGCAAAAGTGGTTTCCTGCACCAACACAAGTACTAAAAGTGGTTTTTCAACACTAACACAAGTGCGAATTGTGGTTTTTCAACACTATCACAAGTGCAAAAAGTGTTTTTTCCACACTAATACAAGTGCAAAAGTGGTTTCCTGCAGCAACACAAGTGTGAAAAGTGGTTTTTCAACACTAACACAAGTGCGAAAAGTGGTTTTTCAACACTAACACAAGTGCGAAAAGTGGTTTTTCCACACTAATACAAGTGCAAAAGTGGTTTCCTGCACCAACACAAGTGCGAAAAGTGGTTTTTCAACACTAACACAAGTGCGAAAAGTGGTTTTTCAACACTATCACAAGTGCAAAAAGTGTTTTGTCCCCACTAATACAAGTGCAAAAGTGGTTTCCTGCACCAACACAAGTGCGAAAAGTGGTTTTTCAACACTAACACAAGTGCGAAAAGTGGTTTTTCAACACTAACACAAGTGCGAAAAGTGGTTTTTCAACACTAACACAAGTGCGAAAAGTGTTTTTTCCACACTAATACAAGTGCAAAAGTGGTTTCCTGCACCAACACAAGTGCAAAAAGTGGTTTTTCAACACTAACACAAGTGCGAAAAGTGGTTTTTCAACACTAACACAAGGGCGAAAAGTGGTTTTTCAACACTAACACAAGGGCGAAAAGTGGTTTTTCAACACTAACACAAGTGCGAAAAGTGGTTTTTCAACACTAACACAAGTGCGAAAAGTGGTTTTTCCACACTAATACAAGTGCAAAAGTGGTTTCCTGCACCAACACAAGTACGAAAAGTGGTTTTTCAACACTAACACAAGTGCGAAAAGTGGTTTTTCAACACTATCACAAGTGCAAAAAGTGTTTTTTCCACAATAATACAAGTGCAAAAGTGGTTTCCTGCACCAACACAAGTGTGAAAAGTGGTTTTTCAACACTAACACAAGTGCGAAAAGTGGTTTTTCAACACTAACACAAGTGCGAAAAGTGGTTTTTCCACACTAATACAAGTGCAAAAGTGGTTTCCTGCACAAACACAAGTGCGAAAAGTGGTTTTTCAACACTAACACAAGTGCGAAAAGTGGTTTTTCAACACTAACACAAGTGCGAAAAGTGGTTTTTCAACACTAACACAAGTGCAAAAGTGGTTTCCTGCACCAACACAAGTGCAAAAAGTGGTTTTTCAACACTAACACAAATGCGAAAAGTAGTTTTTCAACACTACCACAAGTGCAAAAAGTGTTTTTTCCACACTAATACAAGTGCGAAAAGTGGTTTTTCAACACTAACACAAGTGCGAAAAGTGTTTTTTCCACACTAATACAAGTGCAAAAGTGGTTTCCTGCACCAACACAAGTGCAAAAAGTGGTTTTTCAACACTAACACAAGTGCGAAAAGTGGTTTTTCAACACTATCACAAGTGCAAAAAGTGTTTTTTCCACAATAATACAAGTGCAAAAGTGGTTTCCTGCACCAACACAAGTGCGAAAAGTGGTTTTTCAACACTAACACAAGTGCGAAAAGTGGTTTTTCAACACTATCACAAGTGCAAAAAGTGTTTTGTCCACACTAATACAAGTGCAAAAGTGGTTTCCTGCACCAACACAAGTGCGAAAAGTGGTTTTTCAACACTAACACAAGTGCGAAAAGTGGTTTTTCAACACTAACACAAGTGCGAAAAGTGGTTTTTCAACACTAACACAAGTGCAAAAGTGGTTTCCTGCACCAACACAAGTGCAAAAAGTGGTTTTTCAACACTAACACAAATGCGAAAAGTGGTTTTTCAACACTACCACAAGTGCAAAAAGTGTTTTTTCCACACTAATACAAGTGCGAAAAGTGGTTTTTCAACACTAACACAAGTGCGAAAAGTGTTTTTTCCACACTAATACAAGTGCAAAAGTGGTTTCCTGCACCAACACAAGTGCAAAAAGTGGTTTTTCAACACTAACACAAGTGCAAAAAGTGGTTTTTCAACACTACCACAAGTGCAAAAAGTGTTTTTTCCACACTAATACAAGTGCAAAAGTGGTTTCCTGCACCAACACAAGTGCGAAAAGTGGTTTTTCAACACTAACACAAGTGCGAAAAATGGTTTTTCAACACTAACACAAGTGCGAAAAGTGGTTTTTCAACACTAACACAAGTGCGAAAAGTGGTTTTTCCACACTAATACAAGTGCAAAAGTGGTTTCCTGCACCAACACAAGTGCGAAAAGTGGTTTTTCAACACTAACACAAGTGCGAAAAGTGGTTTTTCAACACCATCACAAGTGCAAAAAGTGTTTTGTCCACACTAATACAAGTGCAAAAGTGGTTTCCTGCACCAACACAAGTGCGAAAAGTGGTTTTTCAACACTAACACAAGTGCGAAAAGTGGTTTTTCAACACTAACACAAGGGCGAAAAGTGGTTTTTCAACACTAACACAAGGGCGAAAAGTGGTTTTTCAACACTAACACAAGTGCGAAATGTGGTTTTTCAACACTATCACAAGTGCAAAAAGTGTTTTTTCCACACTAATACAAGTGCAAAAGTGGTTTCCTGCAGCAACACAAGTGTGAAAAGTGGTTTTTCAACACTAACACAAGTGCGAAAAGTGGTTTTTCAACACTAACACAAGTGCGAAAAGTGGTTTTTCCACACTAATACAAGTGCAAAAGTGGTTTCCTGCACCAACACAAGTGCGAAAAGTGGTTTTTCAACACTAACACAAGTGCGAAAAGTGGTTTTTCAACACTATCACAAGTGCAAAAAGTGTTTTGTCCCCACTAATACAAGTGCAAAAGTGGTTTCCTGCACCAACACAAGTGCGAAAAGTGGTTTTTCAACACTAACACAAGTGCGAAAAGTGGTTTTTCAACACTAACACAAGTGCGAAAAGTGGTTTTTCAACACTAACACAAGTGCGAAAAGTGTTTTTTCCACACTAATACAAGTGCAAAAGTGGTTTCCTGCACCAACACAAGTGCAAAAAGTGGTTTTTCAACACTAACACAAGTGCGAAAAGTGGTTTTTCAACACTAACACAAGGGCGAAAAGTGGTTTTTCAACACTAACACAAGGGCGAAAAGTGGTTTTTCAACACTAACACAAGTGCGAAAAGTGGTTTTTCAACACTAACACAAGTGCGAAAAGTGGTTTTTCCACACTAATACAAGTGCAAAAGTGGTTTCCTGCACCAACACAAGTACGAAAAGTGGTTTTTCAACACTAACACAAGTGCGAAAAGTGGTTTTTCAACACTATCACAAGTGCAAAAAGTGTTTTTTCCACAATAATACAAGTGCAAAAGTGGTTTCCTGCACCAACACAAGTGTGAAAAGTGGTTTTTCAACACTAACACAAGTGCGAAAAGTGGTTTTTCAACACTAACACAAGTGCGAAAAGTGGTTTTTCCACACTAATACAAGTGCAAAAGTGGTTTCCTGCACAAACACAAGTGCGAAAAGTGGTTTTTCAACACTAACACAAGTGCGAAAAGTGGTTTTTCAACACTAACACAAGTGCGAAAAGTGGTTTTTCAACACTAACACAAGTGCAAAAGTGGTTTCCTGCACCAACACAAGTGCAAAAAGTGGTTTTTCAACACTAACACAAATGCGAAAAGTGGTTTTTCAACACTACCACAAGTGCAAAAAGTGTTTTTTCCACACTAATACAAGTGCGAAAAGTGGTTTTTCAACACTAACACAAGTGCGAAAAGTGTTTTTTCCACACTAATACAAGTGCAAAAGTGGTTTCCTGCACCAACACAAGTGCAAAAGGTGGTTTTTCAACACTAACACAAGTGCGAAAAGTGGTTTTTCAACACTATCACAAGTGCAAAAAGTGTTTTTCCACAATAATACAAGTGCAAAAGTGGTTTCCTGCACCAACACAAGTGCGAAAAGTGGTTTTTCAACACTAACACAAGTGCGAAAAGTGGTTTTTCAACACTATCACAAGTGCAAAAAGTGTTTTGTCCACACTAATACAAGTGCAAAAGTGGTTTCCTGCACCAACACAAGTGCGAAAAGTGGTTTTTCAACACTAACACAAGTGCGAAAAGTGGTTTTTCAACACTAACACAAGTGCGAAAAGTGGTTTTTCAACACTAACACAAGTGCAAAAGTGGTTTCCTGCACCAACACAAGTGCAAAAAGTGGTTTTTCAACACTAACACAAATGCGAAAAGTGGTTTTTCAACACTACCACAAGTGCAAAAAGTGTTTTTTCCACACTAATACAAGTGCGAAAAGTGGTTTTTCAACACTAACACAAGTGCGAAAAGTGTTTTTTCCACACTAATACAAGTGCAAAAGTGGTTTCCTGCACCAACACAAGTGCAAAAAGTGGTTTTTCAACACTAACACAAGTGCGAAAAGTGGTTTTTCAACACTACCACAAGTGCAAAAAGTGTTTTTTCCACACTAATACAAGTGCAAAAGTGGTTTCCTGCACCAACACAAGTGCGAAAAGTGGTTTTTCAACACTAACACAAGTGCGAAAAATGGTTTTTCAACACTAACACAAGTGCGAAAAGTGGTTTTTCAACACTAACACAAGTGCGAAAAGTGGTTTTTCCACACTAATACAAGTGCAAAAGTGGTTTCCTGCACCAACACAAGTGCGAAAAGTGGTTTTTCAACACTAACACAAGTGCGAAAAGTGGTTTTTCAACACCATCACAAGTGCAAAAAGTGTTTTGTCCACACTAATACAAGTGCAAAAGTGGTTTCCTGCACCAACACAAGTGCGAAAAGTGGTTTTTCAACACTAACACAAGTGCGAAAAGTGGTTTTTCAACACTAACACAAGGGCGAAAAGTGGTTTTTCAACACTAACACAAGGGCGAAAAGTGGTTTTTCAACACTAACACAAGTGCGAAAAGTGGTTTTTCAACACTAACACAAGTGCGAAAAGTGGTTTTCACACTAATACAAGTGCAAAAGTGGTTTCCTGCACCAACACAAGTACGAAAAGTGGTTTTTCAACACTAACACAAGTGCGAAAAGTGGTTTTTCAACACTATCACAAGTGCAAAAAGTGTTTTTTCCACACTAATACAAGTGCAAAAGTGGTTTCCTGCACCAACACAAGTGTGAAAAGTGGTTTTTCAACACTAACACAAGTGCGAAAAGTGGTTTTTCAACACTAACACAAGTGCGAAAAGTGGTTTTTCCACACTAATACAAGTGCAAAAGTGGTTTCCTGCACCAACACAAGTGCGAAAAGTGGTTTTTCAACACTAACACAAGTGCGAAAAGTGGTTTTTCAACACTATCACAAGTGCAAAAAGTGTTTTGTCCACACTAATACAAGTGCAAAAGTGCTTTCCTGCACCAACACAAGTGCGAAAAGTGGTTTTTCAACACTAACACAAGTGCGAAAAGTGGTTTTTCAACACTAACACAAGTACGAAAAGTGGTTTTTCAACACTAACACAAGTGCGAAAAGTGGTTTTTCCACACTAATACAAGTGCAAAAGTGGTTTCCTGCACCAACACAAGTGCGAAAAGTGGTTTTTCAACACTAACACAAGTGCGAAAAGTGGTTTTTCAACACTATCACAAGAGCAAAAAGTGTTTTGTCCACACTAATACAAGTGCAAAAGTGGTTTCCTGCACCAACACAAGTGCGAAAAGTGGTTTTTCAACACTAACACAAGTGCGAAAAGTGGTTTTTCAACACTAACACAAGTGCGAAAGTGGTTTTTCAACACTAACACAAGTGCAAAAGTGGTTTTCTGCACCAACACAAGTGCAAAAAGTGGTTTTTCAACACTAACACAAGTGCGAAAAGTGGTTTTTCAACACTACCACAAGTGCGAAAAGTGTTTTTTCCACACTAATAGAAGTGCAAAAGTGGTTTCCTGCACCAACACAAGTGCAAAAAGTGGTTTTCAGCACTAACACAAGTGCGAAAAGTGGTTTTTCAACACTACCACAAGTGCAAAAAGTGTTTTTTCCACACTAATACAAGTGCAAAAGTGGTTTCCTGCACCAACACAAGTGCGAAAAGTGGTTTTTCAACACTAACACAAGTGTGAAAAGTGGTTTTTCAACACTAACACAAGTGCGAAAAGTGGTTTTCCAACACTAACACAAGTGCGAAAAGTGGTTTTTCCACACTAATACAAGTGCAAAAGTGGTTTCCTGCACCAACACAAGTGCGAAAAGTGGTTTTTCAACACTAACACAAGTGCGAAAAGTGGTTTTTCAACACCATCACAAGTGCAAAAAGTGTTTTGTCCACACTAATACAAGTGCAAAAGTGGTTTCCTGCACCAACACAAGTGCGAAAAGTGGTTTTTCAACACTAACACAAAGTGCGAAAAGTGGTTTTTAAACACTAACACAAGTGCGAAAAGTGGTTTTTCAACATTAACACAAGTGCGAAAAGTGGTTTTTCCACACTAATACAAGTGCAAAAGTGGTTTCCTGCACCAACACAAGTGCGAAAATTGGTTTTTCAACACTAACACAAGTGCGAAAAGTTGTTTTTCAACACTATCATAAGTGCAAAAAGTGTTTTTCCACACTAATACAAGTGCAAAAGTGGTTTCCTGCACCAACACAAGTGCGAAAAGTGGTTTTTCAACACTAACACAAGTGCGAAAAGTGGTTTTTCAACACTAACACAAGTGCGAAAAGTGTTTTTTCCACACTAATACAAGTGCAAAAGTGGTTTCCTGCACCAACACAAGTGCGAAAAGTGGTTTTTCAACACTAACACAAGTGCGAAAAGTGGTTTTTCAACACTAACACAAGTGCGAAAAGTGGTTTTTCCACACTAATACAAGTGCAAAAGTGGTTTCCTGCACCAACACAGGTGCGAAAAGTGGTTTTTCAACACTAACACAAGTGCGAAAAGTGGTTTTTCAACACTAACACAAGTGCGAAAAGTGGTTTTTCAACACTAACACAAGGGCGAAAAGTGGTTTTTCAACACTAACACAAGGGCGAAAAGTGGTTTTTCAACACTAACACAAGTGCGAAAAGTGGTTTTTCCACACTAATACAAGTGCAAAAGTGGTTTCCTGCACCAACACAAGTACGAAAAGTGGTTTTTCAACACTAACACAAGTGCGAAAAGTGGTTTTTCAACACTATCACAAGTGCAAAAAGTGTTTTTTCCACACTAATACAAGTGCAAAAGTGGTTTCCTGCACCAACACAAGTGTGAAAAGTGGTTTTTCAACACTAACACAAGTGCGAAAAGTGGTTTTTCAACACTAACACAAGTGCGAAAAGTGGTTTTTCCACACTAATACAAGTGCAAAAGTGGTTTCCTGCACCAACACAAGTGCGAAAAGTGGTTTTTCAACACTAACACAAGTGCGAAAAGTGGTTTTTCAACACTATCACAAGTGCAAAAAGTGTTTTTTCCACACTAATACAAGTGCAAAAGTGGTTTCCTGCACCAACACAAGTGCAAAAAGTGGTTTTTCAACACTAACACAAGTGCGAAAAGTGGTTTTTCAACACTAACACAAGGGCGAAAAGTGGTTTTTCAACACTAACACAAGGGCGAAAAGTGGTTTTTCAACACTAACACAAGTGCGAAAGTGGTTTTTCAACACTAATACAAGTGCAAAAGTGGTTTCCTGCACCAACACAAGTGTGAAAAGTGGTTTTTCAACACTAACACAAGTGCGAAAAGTGGTTTTTCAACACTAACACAAGTGCGAAAAGTGGTTTTTCCACACTAATACAAGTGCAAAAGTGGTTTCCTGCACCAACACAAGTGCGAAAAGTGGTTTTTCAACACTAACACAAGTGCGAAAAGTGGTTTTTCAACACTATCACAAGTGCAAAAAGTGTTTTGTCCACACTAATACAAGTGCAAAAGTGCTTTCCTGCACCAACACAAGTGCGAAAAGTGGTTTTTCAACACTAACACAAGTGCGAAAAGTGGTTTTTCAACACTAACACAAGTGCGAAAAGTGGTTTTTCAACACTAACACAAGTGCGAAAAGTGGTTTTTCCACACTAATACAAGTGCAAAAGTGGTTTCCTGCACCAACACAAGTGCGAAAAGTGGTTTTTCAACACTAACACAAGTGCGAAAAGTGGTTTTTCAACACTATCACAAGTGCAAAAAGTGTTTTGTCCACACTAATACAAGTGCAAAAGTGCTTTCCTGCACCAACACAAGTGCGAAAAGTGGTTTTTCAACACTAACACAAGTGCGAAAAGTGGTTTTTCAACACTAACACAAGTGCGAAAAGTGGTTTTTCAACACTAACACAAGTGCAAAAGTGGTTTTCTGCACCAACACAAGTGCAAAAAGTGGTTTTTCAACACTAACACAAGTGCGAAAAGTGGTTTTTCAACACTACCACAAGTGCAAAAAGTGTTTTTTCCACACTAATACAAGTGCGAAAAGTGGTTTTTCAACACTAACACAAGTGCGAAAAGTGTTTTTTCCACACTAATAGAAGTGCAAAAGTGGTTTCCTGCACCAACACAAGTGCAAAAAGTGGTTTTCAGCACTAACACAAGTGCGAAAAGTGGTTTTTCAACACTACCACAAGTGCAAAAAGTGTTTTTTCCACACTAATACAAGTGCAAAAGTGGTTTCCTGCACCAACACAAGTGCGAAAAGTGGTTTTTCAACACTAACACAAGTGCGAAAAGTGGTTTTTCAACACTAACACAAGTGCGAAAAGTGGTTTTCCAACACTAACACAAGTGCGAAAAGTGGTTTTTCCACACTAATACAAGTGCAAAAGTGGTTTCCTGCACCAACACAAGTGCGAAAAGTGGTTTTTCAACATTAACACAAGTGCGAAAAGTGGTTTTTCAACACCATCACAAGTGCAAAAAGTGTTTTGTCCACACTAATACAAGTGCAAAAGTGGTTTCCTGCACCAACACAAGTGCGAAAAGTGGTTTTTCAACACTAACACAAAGTGCGAAAAGTGGTTTTTAAACACTAACACAAGTGCGAAAAGTGGTTTTTCAACATTAACACAAGTGCGAAAAGTGGTTTTTCCACACTAATACAAGTGCAAAAGTGGTTTCCTGCACCAACACAAGTGCGAAAATTGGTTTTTCAACACTAACACAAGTGCGAAAAGTTGTTTTTCAACACTATCATAAGTGCAAAAAGTGTTTTTCCACACTAATACAAGTGCAAAAGTGGTTTCCTGCACCAACACAAGTGCGAAAAGTGGTTTTTCAACACTAACACAAGTGCGAAAAGTGGTTTTTCAACACTAACACAAGTGCGAAAAGTGTTTTTTCCACACTAATACAAGTGCAAAAGTGGTTTCCTGCACCAACACAAGTGCGAAAAGTGGTTTTTCAACACTAACACAAGTGCGAAAAGTGGTTTTTCAACACTAACACAAGTGCGAAAAGTGGTTTTTCCACACTAATACAAGTGCAAAAGTGGTTTCCTGCACCAACATAGGTGCGAAAAGTGGTTTTTCAACACTAACACAAGTGCGAAAAGTGGTTTTTCAACACTAACACAAGTGCGAAAAGTGGTTTTTCAACACTAACACAAGGGCGAAAAGTGGTTTTTCAACACTAACACAAGGGCGAAAAGTGGTTTTTCAACACTAACACAAGTGCGAAAAGTGGTTTTTCCACACTAATACAAGTGCAAAAGTGGTTTCCTGCACCAACACAAGTACGAAAAGTGGTTTTTCAACACTAACACAAGTGCGAAAAGTGGTTTTTCAACACTATCACAAGTGCAAAAAGTGTTTTTTCCACACTAATACAAGTGCAAAAGTGGTTTCCTGCACCAACACAAGTGTGAAAAGTGGTTTTTCAACACTAACACAAGTGCGAAAAGTGGTTTTTCAACACTAACACAAGTGCGAAAAGTGGTTTTTCCACACTAATACAAGTGCAAAAGTGGTTTCCTGCACCAACACAAGTGCGAAAAGTGGTTTTTCAACACTAACACAAGTGCGAAAAGTGGTTTTTCAACACTATCACAAGTGCAAAAAGTGTTTTTTCCACACTAATACAAGTGCAAAAGTGGTTTCCTGCACCAACACAAGTGCAAAAAGTGGTTTTTCAACACTAACACAAGTGCGAAAAGTGGTTTTTCAACACTAACACAAGGGCGAAAAGTGGTTTTTCAACACTAACACAAGGGCGAAAAGTGGTTTTTCAACACTAACACAAGTGCGAAAGTGGTTTTTCAACACTAACACAAGTGCGAAAAGTGTTTTTCCACACTAATACAAGTGCAAAAGTGGTTTCCTGCACCAACACAAGTGCGAAAAGTGGTTTTTCAACACTAACACAAGTGCGAAAAGTGGTTTTTCAACACTATCACAAGTGCAAAAAGTGTTTTGTCCACACTAATACAAGTGCAAAAGTGGTTTCCTGCACCAACACAAGTGCGAAAAGTGGTTTTTCAACACTAACACAAGTGCGAAAAGTGGTTTTTCAACACTAACACAAGTGCGAAAAGTGGTTTTTCAACACTAACACAAGTGCAAAAGTGGTTTTCTGCACCAACACAAGTGCAAAAAGTGGTTTTTCAACACTAACACAAGTGCGAAAAGTGGTTTTTCAACACTACCACAAGTGCAAAAAGTGTTTTTTCCACACTAATACAAGTGCGAAAAGTGGTTTTTCAACACTAACACAAGTGCGAAAAGTGTTTTTTCCACACTAATAGAAGTGCAAAAGTGGTTTCCTGCACCAACACAAGTGCAAAAAGTGGTTTTCAGCACTAACACAAGTGCGAAAAGTGGTTTTTCAACACTACCACAAGTGCAAAAAGTGTTTTTTCCACACTAATACAAGTGCAAAAGTGGTTTCCTGCACCAACACAAGTGCGAAAAGTGGTTTTTCAACACTAACACAAGTGCGAAAAGTGGTTTTTCAACACTAACACAAGTGCGAAAAGTGGTTTTCCAACACTAACACAAGTGCGAAAAGTGGTTTTTCCACACTAATACAAGTGCAAAAGTGGTTTCCTGCACCAACACAAGTGCGAAAAGTGGTTTTTCAACACTAACACAAGTGCGAAAAGTGGTTTTTCAACACCATCACAAGTGCAAAAAGTGTTTTGTCCACACTAATACAAGTGCAAAAGTGGTTTCCTGCACCAACACAAGTGCGAAAAGTGGTTTTTCAACACTAACACAAAGTGCGAAAAGTGGTTTTTAAACACTAACACAAGTGCGAAAAGTGGTTTTTCAACATTAACACAAGTGCGAAAAGTGGTTTTTCCACACTAATACAAGTGCAAAAGTGGTTTCCTGCACCAACACAAGTGCGAAAATTGGTTTTTCAACACTAACACAAGTGCGAAAAGTTGTTTTTCAACACTATCATAAGTGCAAAAAGTGTTTTTTCCACACTAATACAAGTGCAAAAGTGGTTTCCTGCACCAACACAAGTGCGAAAAGTGGTTTTTCAACACTAACACAAGTGCGAAAAGTGGTTTTTCAACACTAACACAAGTGCGAAAAGTGTTTTTTCCACACTAATACAAGTGCAAAAGTGGTTTCCTGCACCAACACAAGTGCGAAAAGTGGTTTTTCAACACTAACACAAGTGCGAAAAGTGGTTTTTCAACACTAACACAAGTGCGAAAAGTGGTTTTTCCACACTAATACAAGTGCAAAAGTGGTTTCCTGCACCAACACAGGTGCGAAAAGTGGTTTTTCAACACTAACACAAGTGCGAAAAGTGGTTTTTCAACACTAACACAAGTGCGAAAAGTGGTTTTTCAACACTAACACAAGGGCGAAAAGTGGTTTTTCAACACTAACACAAGGGCGAAAAGTGGTTTTTCAACACTAACACAAGTGCGAAAAGTGGTTTTTCAACACTAACACAAGTGCGAAAAGTGGTTTTTCCACACTAATACAAGTGCAAAAGTGGTTTCCTGCACCAACACAAGTACGAAAAGTGGTTTTTCAACACTAACACAAGTGCGAAAAGTGGTTTTTCAACACTATCACAAGTGCAAAAAGTGTTTTTTCCACACTAATACAAGTGCAAAAGTGGTTTCCTGCACCAACACAAGTGTGAAAAGTGGTTTTTCAACACTAACACAAGTGCGAAAAGTGGTTTTTCAACACTAACACAAGTGCGAAAAGTGGTTTTTCCACACTAATACAAGTGCAAAAGTGGTTTCCTGCACCAACACAAGTGCGAAAAGTGGTTTTTCAACACTAACACAAGTGCGAAAAGTGGTTTTTCAACACTATCACAAGTGCAAAAAGTGTTTTTTCCACACTAATACAAGTGCAAAAGTGGTTTCCTGCACCAACACAAGTGCAAAAAGTGGTTTTTCAACACTAACACAAGTGCGAAAAGTGGTTTTTCAACACTAACACAAGGGCGAAAAGTGGTTTTTCAACACTAACACAAGGGCGAAAAGTGGTTTTTCAACACTAACACAAGTGCGAAAGTGGTTTTTCAACACTAACACAAGTGCGAAAAGTGTTTTTCCACACTAATACAAGTGCAAAAGTGGTTTCCTGCACCAACACAAGTGCGAAAAGTGGTTTTTCAACACTAACACAAGTGCGAAAAGTGGTTTTTCAACACTAACACAAGTGCGAAAAGTGGTTTTTCAACACTAATACAAGAGCAAAAGTCGTTTCCTGCACCAACACAAGTGCGAAAAGTGGTTTTTCAACACTAACACAAGTGCGAAAAGTGGTTTTTCAACACTATCACAAGTGCAAAAAGTGTTTATTCCACACTAATACAAGTGCAAAAGTGGTTTCCTGCACCAACACAAGTGCGAAAAGTGGTTTTTCAACACTAACACAAGTGCGAAAAGTGGTTTTTCAACACTAACACAAGTGCGAAAAGTGGTTGTTCCACACTAATACAAGTGCAAAAGTGGTTTCCTGCACCAACACAAGTGCGAAAAGTGGTTTTTCAACACTAACACAAGTGCGAAAAGTGGTTTTTCAACACTATCACAAGTGCAAAAAGTGTTTTTTCCACACTAATACAAGTGCAAAAGTGGTTTCCTGCACCAACACAAGTGCGAAAAGTGGTTTTTCAACACTAACACAAGTGCGAAAAGTGGTTTTTCAACACTGACACAGTGCGAAAAGTGGTTTTTCCACACTAATACAAGTGCAAAAGTGGTTTCCTGCACCAACACAAGTGCGAAAAGTGGTTTTTCAACACTAACACAAGTGCGAAAAGTGGTTTTTCAACACTATCACAAGTGCAAAAAGTGTTTTTTCCACACTAATACAAGTGCAAAAGTGGTTTCCTGCACCAACACAAGTGCGAAAAGTGGTTTTTCAACACTAACACAAGTGCGAAAAGTGGTTTTTCAACACTAACACAAGTGCGAAAAGTGTTTTTCCACACTAATACAAGTGCAAAAGTGGTTTCCTGCACCAACACAAGTGCGAAAAGTGGTTTTTCAACACTAACACAAGTGCGAAAAGTGGTTTTTCAACACTAACACTAGTGCGAAAAGTGGTTTTTCCACACTAATACAAGTGCAAAAGTGGTTTCCTGCACCAACACAAGTGCGAAAAGTGGTTTTTCAACACTAACACAAGTGCAAAAAGTGGTTTTTCAACACTAACACAAGTGCGAAAAGTGGTTTTTCAACACTAACACAAGGGCGAAAAGTGGTTTTTCAACACTAACACAAGGGCGAAAAGTGGTTTTTCAACACTAACACAAGTGCGAAAAGTGGTTTTTCAACACTAACACAAGTGCGAAAAGTGGTTTTTCCACACTAATACAAGTGCAAAAGTGGTTTCCTGCACCAACACAAGTACTAAAAGTGGTTTTTCAACACTAACACAAGTGCGAAAAGTGGTTTTTCAACACTATCACAAGTGCAAAAAGTGTTTTTTCCACACTAATACAAGTGCAAAAGTGGTTTCCTGCAGCAACACAAGTGTGAAAAGTGGTTTTTCAACACTAACACAAGTGCGAAAAGTGGTTTTTCAACACTAACACAAGTGCGAAAAGTGGTTTTTCCACACTAATACAAGTGCAAAAGTGGTTTCCTGCACCAACACAAGTGCGAAAAGTGGTTTTTCAACACTAACACAAGTGCGAAAAGTGGTTTTTCAACACTATCACAAGTGCAAAAAGTGTTTTGTCCACACTAATACAAGTGCAAAAGTGGTTTCCTGCACCAACACAAGTGCGAAAAGTGGTTTTTCAACACTAACACAAGTGCGAAAAGTGGTTTTTCAACACTAACACAAGTGCGAAAAGTGGTTTTTCAACACTAACACAAGTGCGAAAAGTGTTTTTTCCACACTAATACAAGTGCAAAAGTGGTTTCCTGCACCAACACAAGTGCAAAAAGTGGTTTTTCAACACTAACACAAGTGCGAAAAGTGGTTTTTCAACACTAACACAAGGGCGAAAAGTGGTTTTTCAACACTAACACAAGGGCGAAAAGTGGTTTTTCAACACTAACACAAGTGCGAAAAGTGGTTTTTCCACACTAATACAAGTGCAAAAGTGGTTTCCTGCACCAACACAAGTACGAAAAGTGGTTTTTCAACACTAACACAAGTGCGAAAAGTGGTTTTTCAACACTATCACAAGTGCAAAAAGTGTTTTTTCCACACTAATACAAGTGCAAAAGTGGTTTCCTGCACCAACACAAGTGTGAAAAGTGGTTTTTCAACACTAACACAAGTGCGAAAAGTGGTTTTTCAACACTAACACAAGTGCGAAAAGTGGTTTTTCCACACTAATACAAGTGCAAAAGTGGTTTCCTGCACCAACACAAGTGCGAAAAGTGGTTTTTCAACACTAACACAAGTGCGAAAAGTGGTTTTTCAACACTATCACAAGTGCAAAAAGTGTTTTTTCCACACTAATACAAGTGCAAAAGTGGTTTCCTGCACCAACACAAGTGCAAAAAGTGGTTTTTCAACACTAACACAAGTGCGAAAAGTGGTTTTTCAACACTAACACAAGGGCGAAAAGTGGTTTTTCAACACTAACACAAGGGCGAAAAGTGGTTTTTCAACACTAACACAAGTGCGAAAGTGGTTTTTCAACACTAACACAAGTGCGAAAAGTGTTTTTCCACACTAATACAAGTGCAAAAGTGGTTTCCTGCACCAACACAAGTGCGAAAAGTGGTTTTTCAACACTAACACAAGTGCGAAAAGTGGTTTTTCAACACTATCACAAGTGCAAAAAGTGTTTTGTCCACACTAATACAAGTGCAAAAGTGGTTTCCTGCACCAACACAAGTGCGAAAAGTGGTTTTTCAACACTAACACAAGTGCGAAAAGTGGTTTTTCAACACTAACACAAGTGCGAAAAGTGGTTTTTCAACACTAACACAAGTGCAAAAGTGGTTTTCTGCACCAACACAAGTGCAAAAAGTGGTTTTTCAACACTAACACAAGTGCGAAAAGTGGTTTTTCAACACTACCACAAGTGCAAAAAGTGTTTTTTCCACACTAATACAAGTGCGAAAAGTGGTTTTTCAACACTAACACAAGTGCGAAAAGTGTTTTTTCCACACTAATAGAAGTGCAAAAGTGGTTTCCTGCACCAACACAAGTGCAAAAAGTGGTTTTCAGCACTAACACAAGTGCGAAAAGTGGTTTTTCAACACTACCACAAGTGCAAAAAGTGTTTTTTCCACACTAATACAAGTGCAAAAGTGGTTTCCTGCACCAACACAAGTGCGAAAAGTGGTTTTTCAACACTAACACAAGTGCGAAAAGTGGTTTTTCAACACTAACACAAGTGCGAAAAGTGGTTTTCCAACACTAACACAAGTGCGAAAAGTGGTTTTTCCACACTAATACAAGTGCAAAAGTGGTTTCCTGCACCAACACAAGTGCGAAAAGTGGTTTTTCAACACTAACACAAGTGCGAAAAGTGGTTTTTCAACACCATCACAAGTGCAAAAAGTGTTTTGTCCACACTAATACAAGTGCAAAAGTGGTTTCCTGCACCAACACAAGTGCGAAAAGTGGTTTTTCAACACTAACACAAAGTGCGAAAAGTGGTTTTTAAACACTAACACAAGTGCGAAAAGTGGTTTTTCAACATTAACACAAGTGCGAAAAGTGGTTTTTCCACACTAATACAAGTGCAAAAGTGGTTTCCTGCACCAACACAAGTGCGAAAATTGGTTTTTCAACACTAACACAAGTGCGAAAAGTTGTTTTTCAACACTATCATAAGTGCAAAAAGTGTTTTTCCACACTAATACAAGTGCAAAAGTGGTTTCCTGCACCAACACAAGTGCGAAAAGTGGTTTTTCAACACTAACACAAGTGCGAAAAGTGGTTTTTCAACACTAACACAAGTGCGAAAAGTGTTTTTTCCACACTAATACAAGTGCAAAAGTGGTTTCCTGCACCAACACAAGTGCGAAAAGTGGTTTTTCAACACTAACACAAGTGCGAAAAGTGGTTTTTCAACACTAACACAAGTGCGAAAAGTGGTTTTTCCACACTAATACAAGTGCAAAAGTGGTTTCCTGCACCAACACAGGTGCGAAAAGTGGTTTTTCAACACTAACACAAGTGCGAAAAGTGGTTTTTCAACACTAACACAAGTGCGAAAAGTGGTTTTTCAACACTAACACAAGGGCGAAAAGTGGTTTTTCAACACTAACACAAGGGCGAAAAGTGGTTTTTCAACACTAACACAAGTGCGAAAAGTGGTTTTTCAACACTAACACAAGTGCGAAAAGTGGTTTTTCCACACTAATACAAGTGCAAAAGTGGTTTCCTGCACCAACACAAGTACGAAAAGTGGTTTTTCAACACTAACACAAGTGCGAAAAGTGGTTTTTCAACACTATCACAAGTGCAAAAAGTGTTTTTTCCACACTAATACAAGTGCAAAAGTGGTTTCCTGCACCAACACAAGTGTGAAAAGTGGTTTTTCAACACTAACACAAGTGCGAAAAGTGGTTTTTCAACACTAACACAAGTGCGAAAAGTGGTTTTTCCACACTAATACAAGTGCAAAAGTGGTTTCCTGCACCAACACAAGTGCGAAAAGTGGTTTTTCAACACTAACACAAGTGCGAAAAGTGGTTTTTCAACACTATCACAAGTGCAAAAAGTGTTTTTTCCACACTAATACAAGTGCAAAAGTGGTTTCCTGCACCAACACAAGTGCAAAAAGTGGTTTTTCAACACTAACACAAGTGCGAAAAGTGGTTTTTCAACACTAACACAAGGGCGAAAAGTGGTTTTTCAACACTAACACAAGGGCGAAAAGTGGTTTTTCAACACTAACACAAGTGCGAAAGTGGTTTTTCAACACTAACACAAGTGCGAAAAGTGTTTTTCCACACTAATACAAGTGCAAAAGTGGTTTCCTGCACCAACACAAGTGCGAAAAGTGGTTTTTCAACACTAACACAAGTGCGAAAAGTGGTTTTTCAACACTAACACAAGTGCGAAAAGTGGTTTTTCAACACTAATACAAGAGCAAAAGTCGTTTCCTGCACCAACACAAGTGCGAAAAGTGGTTTTTCAACACTAACACAAGTGCGAAAAGTGGTTTTTCAACACTATCACAAGTGCAAAAAGTGTTTATTCCACACTAATACAAGTGCAAAAGTGGTTTCCTGCACCAACACAAGTGCGAAAAGTGGTTTTTCAACACTAACACAAGTGCGAAAAGTGGTTTTTCAACACTAACACAAGTGCGAAAAGTGGTTGTTCCACACTAATACAAGTGCAAAAGTGGTTTCCTGCACCAACACAAGTGCGAAAAGTGGTTTTTCAACACTAACACAAGTGCGAAAAGTGGTTTTTCAACACTATCACAAGTGCAAAAAGTGTTTTTTCCACACTAATACAAGTGCAAAAGTGGTTTCCTGCACCAACACAAGTGCGAAAAGTGGTTTTCAACACTAACACAAGTGCGAAAAGTGGTTTTTCAACACTGACACAGTGCGAAAAGTGGTTTTTCCACACTAATACAAGTGCAAAAGTGGTTTCCTGCACCAACACAAGTGCGAAAAGTGGTTTTTCAACACTAACACAAGTGCGAAAAGTGGTTTTTCAACACTATCACAAGTGCAAAAAGTGTTTTTTCCACACTAATACAAGTGCAAAAGTGGTTTCCTGCACCAACACAAGTGCGAAAAGTGGTTTTTCAACACTAACACAAGTGCGAAAAGTGGTTTTTCAACACTAACACAAGTGCGAAAAGTGTTTTTCCACACTAATACAAGTGCAAAAGTGGTTTCCTGCACCAACACAAGTGCGAAAAGTGGTTTTTCAACACTAACACAAGTGCGAAAAGTGGTTTTTCAACACTAACACTAGTGCGAAAAGTGGTTTTTCCACACTAATACAAGTGCAAAAGTGGTTTCCTGCACCAACACAAGTGCGAAAAGTGGTTTTTCAACACTAACACAAGTGCAAAAAGTGGTTTTTCAACACTAACACAAGTGCGAAAAGTGGTTTTTCAACACTAACACAAGGGCGAAAAGTGGTTTTTCAACACTAACACAAGGGCGAAAAGTGGTTTTTCAACACTAACACAAGTGCGAAAAGTGGTTTTTCAACACTAACACAAGTGCGAAAAGTGGTTTTTCCACACTAATACAAGTGCAAAAGTGGTTTCCTGCACCAACACAAGTACTAAAAGTGGTTTTTCAACACTAACACAAGTGCGAAAAGTGGTTTTTCAACACTATCACAAGTGCAAAAAGTGTTTTTTCCACACTAATACAAGTGCAAAAGTGGTTTCCTGCAGCAACACAAGTGTGAAAAGTGGTTTTTCAACACTAACACAAGTGCGAAAAGTGGTTTTTCAACACTAACACAAGTGCGAAAAGTGGTTTTTCCACACTAATACAAGTGCAAAAGTGGTTTCCTGCACCAACACAAGTGCGAAAAGTGGTTTTTCAACACTAACACAAGTGCGAAAAGTGGTTTTTCAACACTATCACAAGTGCAAAAAGTGTTTTGTCCACACTAATACAAGTGCAAAAGTGGTTTCCTGCACCAACACAAGTGCGAAAAGTGGTTTTTCAACACTAACACAAGTGCGAAAAGTGGTTTTTCAACACTAACACAAGTGCGAAAAGTGGTTTTTCAACACTAACACAAGTGCGAAAAGTGTTTTTTCCACACTAATACAAGTGCAAAAGTGGTTTCCTGCACCAACACAAGTGCAAAAAGTGGTTTTTCAACACTAACACAAGTGCGAAAAGTGGTTTTTCAACACTAACACAAGGGCGAAAAGTGGTTTTTCAACACTAACACAAGGGCGAAAAGTGGTTTTTCAACACTAACACAAGTGCGAAAAGTGGTTTTTCAACACTAACACAAGTGCGAAAAGTGGTTTTTCCACACTAATACAAGTGCAAAAGTGGTTTCCTGCACCAACACAAGTACGAAAAGTGGTTTTTCAACACTAACACAAGTGCGAAAAGTGGTTTTTCAACACTATCACAAGTGCAAAAAGTGTTTTTTCCACACTAATACAAGTGCAAAAGTGGTTTCCTGCACCAACACAAGTGTGAAAAGTGGTTTTTCAACACTAACACAAGTGCGAAAAGTGGTTTTTCAACACTAACACAAGTGCGAAAAGTGGTTTTTCCACACTAATACAAGTGCAAAAGTGGTTTCCTGCACAAACACAAGTGCGAAAAGTGGTTTTTCAACACTAACACAAGTGCGAAAAGTGGTTTTTCAACACTATCACAAGTGCAAAAAGTGTTTTGTCCACACTAATACAAGTGCAAAAGTGGTTTCCTGCACCAACACAAGTGCGAAAAGTGGTTTTTCAACACTAACACAAGTGCGAAAAGTGGTTTTTCAACACTAACACAAGTGCGAAAAGTGGTTTTTCAACACTAACACAAGTGCAAAAGTGGTTTCCTGCACCAACACAAGTGCAAAAAGTGGTTTTTCAACACTAACACAAATGCGAAAAGTGGTTTTTCAACACTACCACAAGTGCAAAAAGTGTTTTTTCCACACTAATACAAGTGCGAAAAGTGGTTTTTCAACACTAACACAAGTGCGAAAAGAGTTTTTTCCACACTAATACAAGTGCAAAAGTGGTTTCCTGCACCAACACAAGTGCAAAAAGTGCTTTTTCAACACTAACACAAGTGCGAAAAGTGGTTTTTCAACACTACCACAAGTGCAAAAAGTGTTTATTCCACACTAATACAAGTGCAAAAGTGGTTTCCTGCACCAACACAAGTGCGAAAAGTGGTTTTTCAACACTAACACAAGTGCGAAAAGTGGTTTTTCAACACTAACACAAGTGCGAAAAGTGGTTGTTCCACACTAATACAAGTGCAAAAGTGGTTTCCTGCACCAACACAAGTGCGAAAAGTGGTTTTTCAACACTAACACAAGTGCGAAAAGTGGTTTTTCAACACTATCACAAGTGCAAAAAGTGTTTTTTCCACACTAATACAAGTGCAAAAGTGGTTTCCTGCACCAACACAAGTGCGAAAAGTGGTTTTTCAACACTAACACAAGTGCGAAAAGTGGTTTTTCAACACTGACACAGTGCGAAAAGTGGTTTTTCCACACTAATACAAGTGCAAAAGTGGTTTCCTGCACCAACACAAGTGCGAAAAGTGGTTTTTCAACACTAACACAAGTGCGAAAAGTGGTTTTTCAACACTATCACAAGTGCAAAAAGTGTTTTTTCCACACTAATACAAGTGCAAAAGTGGTTTCCTGCACCAACACAAGTGCGAAAAGTGGTTTTTCAACACTAACACAAGTGCGAAAAGTGGTTTTTCAACACTAACACAAGTGCGAAAAGTGTTTTTCCACACTAATACAAGTGCAAAAGTGGTTTCCTGCACCAACACAAGTGCGAAAAGTGGTTTTTCAACACTAACACAAGTGCGAAAAGTGGTTTTTCAACACTAACACTAGTGCGAAAAGTGGTTTTTCCACACTAATACAAGTGCAAAAGTGGTTTCCTGCACCAACACAAGTGCGAAAAGTGGTTTTTCAACACTAACACAAGTGCAAAAAGTGGTTTTTCAACACTAACACAAGTGCGAAAAGTGGTTTTTCAACACTAACACAAGGGCGAAAAGTGGTTTTTCAACACTAATACAAGGGCGAAAAGTGGTTTTTCAACACTAACACAAGTGTGAAAAGTGGTTTTTCAACACTAACACAAGTGCGAAAAGTGGTTTTTCCACACTAATACAAGTGCAAAAGTGGTTTCCTGCACCAACACAAGTACTAAAAGTGGTTTTTCAACACTAACACAAGTGCGAAAAGTGGTTTTTCAACACTATCACAAGTGCAAAAAGTGTTTTTTCCACACTAATACAAGTGCAAAAGTGGTTTCCTGCACCAACACAAGTGTGAAAAGTGGTTTTTCAACACTAACACAAGTGCGAAAAGTGGTTTTTCAACACTAACACAAGTGCGAAAAGTGGTTTTTCCACACTAATACAAGTGCAAAAGTGGTTTCCTGCACCAACACAAGTGCGAAAAGTGGTTTTTCAACACTAACACAAGTGCGAAAAGTGGTTTTTCAACACTATCACAAGTGCAAAAAGTGTTTTTTCCACACTAATACAAGTGCAAAAGTGGTTTCCTGCACCAACACAAGTGCAAAAAGTGGTTTTTCAACACTAACACAAGTGCGAAAAGTGGTTTTTCAACACTAACACAAGGGCGAAAAGTGGTTTTTCAACACTAACACAAGGGCGAAAAGTGGTTTTTCAACACTAACACAAGTGCGAAAGTGGTTTTTCAACACTAACACAAGTGCGAAAAGTGTTTTTCCACACTAATACAAGTGCAAAAGTGGTTTCCTGCACCAACACAAGTGCGAAAAGTGGTTTTTCAACACTAACACAAGTGCGAAAAGTGGTTTTTCAACACTAACACAAGTGCGAAAAGTGGTTTTTCAACACTAATACAAGAGCAAAAGTCGTTTCCTGCACCAACACAAGTGCGAAAAGTGGTTTTTCAACACTAACACAAGTGCGAAAAGTGGTTTTTCAACACTATCACAAGTGCAAAAAGTGTTTATTCCACACTAATACAAGTGCAAAAGTGGTTTCCTGCACCAACACAAGTGCGAAAAGTGGTTTTTCAACACTAACACAAGTGCGAAAAGTGGTTTTTCAACACTAACACAAGTGCGAAAAGTGGTTGTTCCACACTAATACAAGTGCAAAAGTGGTTTCCTGCACCAACACAAGTGCGAAAAGTGGTTTTTCAACACTAACACAAGTGCGAAAAGTGGTTTTTCAACACTATCACAAGTGCAAAAAGTGTTTTTTCCACACTAATACAAGTGCAAAAGTGGTTTCCTGCACCAACACAAGTGCGAAAAGTGGTTTTTCAACACTAACACAAGTGCGAAAAGTGGTTTTTCAACACTGACACAGTGCGAAAAGTGGTTTTTCCACACTAATACAAGTGCAAAAGTGGTTTCCTGCACCAACACAAGTGCGAAAAGTGGTTTTTCAACACTAACACAAGTGCGAAAAGTGGTTTTTCAACACTATCACAAGTGCAAAAAGTGTTTTTTCCACACTAATACAAGTGCAAAAGTGGTTTCCTGCACCAACACAAGTGCGAAAAGTGGTTTTTCAACACTAACACAAGTGCGAAAAGTGGTTTTTCAACACTAACACAAGTGCGAAAAGTGTTTTTCCACACTAATACAAGTGCAAAAGTGGTTTCCTGCACCAACACAAGTGCGAAAAGTGGTTTTTCAACACTAATACAAGTGCGAAAAGTGGTTTTTCAACACTAACACTAGTGCGAAAAGTGGTTTTTCCACACTAATACAAGTGCAAAAGTGGTTTCCTGCACCAACACAAGTGCGAAAAGTGGTTTTTCAACACTAACACAAGTGCAAAAAGTGGTTTTTCAACACTAACACAAGTGCGAAAAGTGGTTTTTCAACACTAACACAAGGGCGAAAAGTGGTTTTTCAACACTAACACAAGGGCGAAAAGTGGTTTTTCAACACTAACACAAGTGCGAAAAGTGGTTTTTCAACACTAACACAAGTGCGAAAAGTGGTTTTTCCACACTAATACAAGTGCAAAAGTGGTTTCCTGCACCAACACAAGTACTAAAAGTGGTTTTTCAACACTAACACAAGTGCGAAAAGTGGTTTTTCAACACTATCACAAGTGCAAAAAGTGTTTTTTCCACACTAATACAAGTGCAAAAGTGGTTTCCTGCAGCAACACAAGTGTGAAAAGTGGTTTTTCAACACTAACACAAGTGCGAAAAGTGGTTTTTCAACACTAACACAAGTGCGAAAAGTGGTTTTTCCACACTAATACAAGTGCAAAAGTGGTTTCCTGCACCAACACAAGTGCGAAAAGTGGTTTTTCAACACTAACACAAGTGCGAAAAGTGGTTTTTCAACACTATCACAAGTGCAAAAAGTGTTTTGTCCACACTAATACAAGTGCAAAAGTGGTTTCCTGCACCAACACAAGTGCGAAAAGTGGTTTTTCAACACTAACACAAGTGCGAAAAGTGGTTTTTCAACACTAACACAAGTGCGAAAAGTGGTTTTTCAACACTAACACAAGTGCGAAAAGTGTTTTTTCCACACTAATACAAGTGCAAAAGTGGTTTCCTGCACCAACACAAGTGCAAAAAGTGGTTTTTCAACACTAACACAAGTGCGAAAAGTGGTTTTTCAACACTAACACAAGGGCGAAAAGTGGTTTTTCAACACTAACACAAGGGCGAAAAGTGGTTTTTCAACACTAACACAAGTGCGAAAAGTGGTTTTTCAACACTAACACAAGTGCGAAAAGTGGTTTTTCCACACTAATACAAGTGCAAAAGTGGTTTCCTGCACCAACACAAGTACGAAAAGTGGTTTTTCAACACTAACACAAGTGCGAAAAGTGGTTTTTCAACACTATCACAAGTGCAAAAAGTGTTTTTTCCACACTAATACAAGTGCAAAAGTGGTTTCCTGCACCAACACAAGTGTGAAAAGTGGTTTTTCAACACTAACACAAGTGCGAAAAGTGGTTTTTCAACACTAACACAAGTGCGAAAAGTGGTTTTTCCACACTAATACAAGTGCAAAAGTGGTTTCCTGCACAAACACAAGTGCGAAAAGTGGTTTTTCAACACTAACACAAGTGCGAAAAGTGGTTTTTCAACACTATCACAAGTGCAAAAAGTGTTTTGTCCACACTAATACAAGTGCAAAAGTGGTTTCCTGCACCAACACAAGTGCGAAAAGTGGTTTTTCAACACTAACACAAGTGCGAAAAGTGGTTTTTCAACACTAACACAAGTGCGAAAAGTGGTTTTTCAACACTAACACAAGTGCAAAAGTGGTTTCCTGCACCAACACAAGTGCAAAAAGTGGTTTTTCAACACTAACACAAATGCGAAAAGTGGTTTTTCAACACTACCACAAGTGCAAAAAGTGTTTTTTCCACACTAATACAAGTGCGAAAAGTGGTTTTTCAACACTAACACAAGTGCGAAAAGAGTTTTTTCCACACTAATACAAGTGCAAAAGTGGTTTCCTGCACCAACACAAGTGCAAAAAGTGCTTTTTCAACACTAACACAAGTGCGAAAAGTGGTTTTTCAACACTACCACAAGTGCAAAAAGTGTTTATTCCACACTAATACAAGTGCAAAAGTGGTTTCCTGCACCAACACAAGTGCGAAAAGTGGTTTTTCAACACTAACACAAGTGCGAAAAGTGGTTTTTCAACACTAACACAAGTGCGAAAAGTGGTTGTTCCACACTAATACAAGTGCAAAAGTGGTTTCCTGCACCAACACAAGTGCGAAAAGTGGTTTTTCAACACTAACACAAGTGCGAAAAGTGGTTTTTCAACACTATCACAAGTGCAAAAAGTGTTTTTTCCACACTAATACAAGTGCAAAAGTGGTTTCCTGCACCAACACAAGTGCGAAAAGTGGTTTTTCAACACTAACACAAGTGCGAAAAGTGGTTTTTCAACACTGACACAGTGCGAAAAGTGGTTTTTCCACACTAATACAAGTGCAAAAGTGGTTTCCTGCACCAACACAAGTGCGAAAAGTGGTTTTTCAACACTAACACAAGTGCGAAAAGTGGTTTTTCAACACTATCACAAGTGCAAAAAGTGTTTTTTCCACACTAATACAAGTGCAAAAGTGGTTTCCTGCACCAACACAAGTGCGAAAAGTGGTTTTTCAACACTAACACAAGTGCGAAAAGTGGTTTTTCAACACTAACACAAGTGCGAAAAGTGTTTTTCCACACTAATACAAGTGCAAAAGTGGTTTCCTGCACCAACACAAGTGCGAAAAGTGGTTTTTCAACACTAACACAAGTGCGAAAAGTGGTTTTTCAACACTAACACTAGTGCGAAAAGTGGTTTTTCCACACTAATACAAGTGCAAAAGTGGTTTCCTGCACCAACACAAGTGCGAAAAGTGGTTTTTCAACACTAACACAAGTGCAAAAAGTGGTTTTTCAACACTAACACAAGTGCGAAAAGTGGTTTTTCAACACTAACACAAGGGCGAAAAGTGGTTTTTCAACACTAACACAAGGGCGAAAAGTGGTTTTTCAACACTAACACAAGTGTGAAAAGTGGTTTTTCAACACTAACACAAGTGCGAAAAGTGGTTTTTCCACACTAATACAAGTGCAAAAGTGGTTTCCTGCACCAACACAAGTACTAAAAGTGGTTTTTCAACACTAACACAAGTGCGAAAAGTGGTTTTTCAACACTATCACAAGTGCAAAAAGTGTTTTTTCCACACTAATACAAGTGCAAAAGTGGTTTCCTGCAGCAACACAAGTGTGAAAAGTGGTTTTTCAACACTAACACAAGTGCGAAAAGTGGTTTTTCAACACTAACACAAGTGCGAAAAGTGGTTTTTCCACACTAATACAAGTGCAAAAGTGGTTTCCTGCACCAACACAAGTGCGAAAAGTGGTTTTTCAACACTAACACAAGTGCGAAAAGTGGTTTTTCAACACTATCACAAGTGCAAAAAGTGTTTTGTCCACACTAATACAAGTGCAAAAGTGGTTTCCTGCACCAACACAAGTGCGAAAAGTGGTTTTTCAACACTAACACAAGTGCGAAAAGTGGTTTTTCAACACTAACACAAGTGCGAAAAGTGGTTTTTCAACACTAACACAAGTGCGAAAAGTGTTTTTTCCACACTAATACAAGTGCAAAAGTGGTTTCCTGCACCAACACAAGTGCAAAAAGTGGTTTTTCAACACTAACACAAGTGCGAAAAGTGGTTTTTCAACACTAACACAAGGGCGAAAAGTGGTTTTTCAACACTAACACAAGGGCGAAAAGTGGTTTTTCAACACTAACAAGTGCGAAAAGTGGTTTTTCAACACTAACACAAGTGCGAAAAGTGGTTTTTCCACACTAATACAAGTGCAAAAGTGGTTTCCTGCACCAACACAAGTACGAAAAGTGGTTTTTCAACACTAAGACAAGTGCGAAAAGTGGTTTTTCAACACTATCACAAGTGCAAAAAGTGTTTTTTCCACACTAATACAAGTGCAAAAGTGGTTTCCTGCACCAACACAAGTGTGAAAAGTGGTTTTTCAACACTAACACAAGTGCGAAAAGTGGTTTTTCAACACTAACACAAGTGCGAAAAGTGGTTTTTCCACACTAATACAAGTGCAAAAGTGGTTTCCTGCACAAACACAAGTGCGAAAAGTGGTTTTTCAACACTAACACAAGTGCGAAAAGTGGTTTTTCAACACTATCACAAGTGCAAAAAGTGTTTTGTCCACACTAATACAAGTGCAAAAGTGGTTTCCTGCACCAACACAAGTGCGAAAAGTGGTTTTTCAACACTAACACAAGTGCGAAAAGTGGTTTTTCAACACTAACACAAGTGCGAAAAGTGGTTTTTCAACACTAACACAAGTGCAAAAGTGGTTTCCTGCACCAACACAAGTGCAAAAAGTGGTTTTTCAACACTAACACAAATGCGAAAAGTGGTTTTTCAACACTACCACAAGTGCAAAAAGTGTTTTTTCCACACTAATACAAGTGCGAAAAGTGGTTTTTCAACACTAACACAAGTGCGAAAAGAGTTTTTTCCACACTAATACAAGTGCAAAAGTGGTTTCCTGCACCAACACAAGTGCAAAAAGTGCTTTTTCAACACTAACACAAGTGCGAAAAGTGGTTTTTCAACACTACCACAAGTGCAAAAAGTTTTTTTTCCACACTAATACAAGTGCAAAAGTGGTTTCCTGCACCAACACAAGTGCGAAAAGTGGTTTTTCAACACTAACACAAGTGCGAAAAATGGTTTTTCAACACTAACACAAGTGCGAAAAGTGGTTTTTCAACACTAACACAAGTGCGAAAAGTGGTTTTTCCACACTAATACAAGTGCAAAAGTGGTTTCCTGCACCAACACAAGTGCGAAAAGTGGTTTTTCAACACTAACACAAGTGCGAAAAGTGGTTTTTCAACACCATCACAAGTGCAAAAAGTGTTTTGTCCACACTAATACAAGTGCAAAAGTGGTTTCCTGCACCAACACAAGTGCGAAAAGTGGTTTTTCAACACTAACACAAGTGCGAAAAGTGGTTTTTCAACACTAACACAAGGGCGAAAAGTGGTTTTTCAACACTAACACAAGGGCGAAAAGTGGTTTTTCAACACTAACACAAGTGCGAAAAGTGGTTTTTCAACACTAACACAAGTGCGAAAAGTGGTTTTTCCACACTAATACAAGTGCAAAAGTGGTTTCCTGCACCAACACAAGTACGAAAAGTGGTTTTTCAACACTAACACAAGTGCGAAAAGTGGTTTTTCAACACTATCACAAGTGCAAAAAGTGTTTTTTCCACACTAATACAAGTGCAAAAGTGGTTTCCTGCACCAACACAAGTGTGAAAAGTGGTTTTTCAACACTAACACAAGTGCGAAAAGTGGTTTTTCAACACTAACACAAGTGCGAAAAGTGGTTTTTCCACACTAATACAAGTGCAAAAGTGGTTTCCTGCACCAACACAAGTGCGAAAAGTGGTTTTTCAACACTAACACAAGTGCGAAAAGTGGTTTTTCAACACTATCACAAGTGCAAAAAGTGTTTTGTCCACACTAATACAAGTGCAAAAGTGCTTTCCTGCACCAACACAAGTGCGAAAAGTGGTTTTTCAACACTAACACAAGTGCGAAAAGTGGTTTTTCAACACTAACACAAGTGCGAAAAGTGGTTTTTCAACACTAACACAAGTGCGAAAAGTGGTTTTTCCACACTAATACAAGTGCAAAAGTGGTTTCCTGCACCAACACAAGTGCGAAAAGTGGTTTTTCAACACTAACACAAGTGCGAAAAGTGGTTTTTCAACACTATCACAAGTGCAAAAAGTGTTTTGTCCACACTAATACAAGTGCAAAAGTGGTTTCCTGCACCAACACAAGTGCGAAAAGTGGTTTTTCAACACTAACACAAGTGCGAAAAGTGGTTTTTCAACACTAACACAAGTGCGAAAAGTGGTTTTTCAACACTAACACAAGTGCAAAAGTGGTTTCCTGCACCAACACAAGTGCAAAAAGTGGTTTTTCAACACTAACACAAGTGCGAAAAGTGGTTTTTCAACACTACCACAAGTGCAAAAAGTGTTTTTTCCACACTAATACAAGTGCGAAAAGTGGTTTTTCAACACTAACACAAGTGCGAAAAGTGTTTTTTCCACACTAATAGAAGTGCAAAAGTGGTTTCCTGCACCAACACAAGTGCAAAAAGTGGTTTTCAGCACTAACACAAGTGCGAAAAGTGGTTTTTCAACACTACCACAAGTGCAAAAAGTGTTTTTTCCACACTAATACAAGTGCAAAAGTGGTTTCCTGCACCAACACAAGTGCGAAAAGTGGTTTTTCAACACTAACACAAGTGCGAAAAGTGGTTTTTCAACACTAACACAAGTGCGAAAAGTGGTTTTCCAACACTAACACAAGTGCGAAAAGTGGTTTTTCCACACTAATACAAGTGCAAAAGTGGTTTCCTGCACCAACACAAGTGCGAAAAGTGGTTTTTCAACACTAACACAAGTGCGAAAAGTGGTTTTTCAACACCATCACAAGTGCAAAAAGTGTTTTGTCCACACTAATACAAGTGCAAAAGTGGTTTCCTGCACCAACACAAGTGCGAAAAGTGGTTTTTCAACACTAACACAAGTGCGAAAAGTGGTTTTTAAACACTAACACAAGTGCGAAAAGTCGTTTTTCAACATTAACACAAGTGCGAAAAGTGGTTTTTCCACACTAATACAAGTGCAAAAGTGGTTTCCTGCACCAACACAAGTGCGAAAATTGGTTTTTCAACACTAACACAAGTGCGAAAAGTTGTTTTTCAACACTATCATAAGTGCAAAAAGTGTTTTTCCACACTAATACAAGTGCAAAAGTGGTTTCCTGCACCAACACAAGTGCGAAAAGTGGTTTTTCAACACTAACACAAGTGCGAAAAGTGGTTTTTCAACACTAACACAAGTGCGAAAAGTGTTTTTTCCACACTAATACAAGTGCAAAAGTGGTTTCCTGCACCAACACAAGTGCGAAAAGTGGTTTTTCAACACTAACACAAGTGCGAAAAGTGGTTTTTCAACACTAACACAAGTGCGAAAAGTGGTTTTTCCACACTAATACAAGTGCAAAAGTGGTTTCCTGCACCAACACAGGTGCGAAAAGTGGTTTTTCAACACTAACACAAGTGCGAAAAGTGGTTTTTCAACACTAACACAAGTGCGAAAAGTGGTTTTTCAACACTAACACAAGGGCGAAAAGTGGTTTTTCAACACTAACACAAGGGCGAAAAGTGGTTTTTCAACACTAACACAAGTGCGAAAAGTGGTTTTTCAACACTAACACAAGTGCGAAAAGTGGTTTTTCCACACTAATACAAGTGCAAAAGTGGTTTCCTGCACCAACACAAGTACGAAAAGTGGTTTTTCAACACTAACACAAGTGCGAAAAGTGGTTTTTCAACACTATCACAAGTGCAAAAAGTGTTTTTTCCACACTAATACAAGTGCAAAAGTGGTTTCCTGCACCAACACAAGTGTGAAAAGTGGTTTTTCAACACTAACACAAGTGCGAAAAGTGGTTTTTCAACACTAACACAAGTGCGAAAAGTGGTTTTTCCACACTAATACAAGTGCAAAAGTGGTTTCCTGCACCAACACAAGTGTGAAAAGTGGTTTTTCAACACTAACACAAGTGCGAAAAGTGGTTTTTCAACACTATCACAAGTGCAAAAAGTGTTTTGTCCACACTAATACAAGTGCAAAAGTGGTTTCCTGCACCAACACAAGTGCGAAAAGTGGTTTTTCAACACTAACACAAGTGCGAAAAGTGGTTTTTCAACACTAACACAAGTGCGAAAAGTGGTTTTTCAACACTAACACACGTGCGAAAAGTGTTTTTTCCACACTAATACAAGTGCAAAAGTGGTTTCCTGCACCAACACAAGTGCAAAAAGTGGTTTTTCAACACTAACACAAGTGCGAAAAGTGGTTTTTCAACACTAACACAAGGGCGAAAAGTGGTTTTTCAACACTAACACAAGGGCGAAAAGTGGTTTTTCAACACTAACACAAGTGCGAAAAGTGGTTTTTCAACACTAACACAAGTGCGAAAAGTGGTTTTTCCACACTAATACAAGTGCAAAAGTGGTTTCCTGCACCAACACAAGTGTGAAAAGTGGTTTTTCAACACTAACACAAGTGCGAAAAGTGGTTTTTCAACACTAACACAAGTGCGAAAAGTGGTTTTTCCACACTAATACAAGTGCAAAAGTGGTTTCCTGCACCAACACAAGTGCGAAAAGTGGTTTTTCAACACTAACACAAGTGCGAAAAGTGGTTTTTCAACACTATCACAAGTGCAAAAAGTGTTTTGTCCACACTAATACAAGTGCAAAAGTGGTTTCCTGCACCAACACAAGTGCGAAAAGTGGTTTTTCAACACTAACACAAGTGCGAAAAGTGGTTTTTCAACACTAACACAAGTGCGAAAAGTGGTTTTTCAACACTAACACAAGTACAAAAGTGGTTTCCTGCACCAAAACAAGTGCAAAAAGTTGTTTTTCAACACTAACACAAGTGCGAAAAGTGGTTTTTCAACACTACTACAAGTGCAAAAAGTGTTTTTTCCACACTAATACAAGTGCGAAAAGTGGTTTTTCAACACTAACACAAGTGCGAAAAGTGTTTTTTCCACACTAATACAAGTGCAAAAGTGGTTTCCTGCACCAACACAAGTGCAAAAAGTGGTTTTTCAGCACTAACACAAGTGCGAAAAGTGGTTTTTCAACACTACCACAAGTGCAAAAAGTGTTTTTTCCCACTAATACAAGTGCAAAAGTGGTTTCCTGCACCAACACAAGTGCGAAAAGTGGTTTTTCAACACTAACACAAGTGCGAAAAGTGGTTTTTCAACACTAACACAAGTGCGAAAAGTGGTTTTCCAACACTAACACAAGTGCGAAAAGTGGTTTTTCCACACTAATACAAGTGCAAAAGTGGTTTCCTGCACCAACACAAGTGCGAAAAGTGGTTTTTCAACACTAACACAAGTGCGAAAAGTGGTTTTTCAACACCATCACAAGTGCAAAAAGTGTTTTGTCCACACTAATACAAGTGCAAAAGTGGTTTCCTGCACCAACACAAGTGCGAAAAGTGGTTTTTCAACACTAACACAAGTGCGAAAAGTGGTTTTTAAACACTAACACAAGTGCGAAAAGTGGTTTTTCAACATTAACACAAGTGCGAAAAGTGGTTTTTCCACACTAATACAAGTGCAAATGTGGTTTCCTGCACCAACACAAGTGCGAAAATTGGTTTTTCAACACTAACACAAGTGCGAAAAGTGGTTTTTCAACACTATCATAAGTGCAAAAAGTGTTTTTTCCACACTAATACAAGTGCAAAAGTGGTTTCCTGCACCAACACAAGTGTGAAAAGTGGTTTTTCAACACTAACACAGGTGCGAAAAGTGGTTTTTCAACACTAACACAAGTGCGAAAAGTGGTTTTTCCACACTAATACAAGTGCAAAAGTGGTTTCCTGCACCAACACAAGTGCGAAAAGTGGTTTTTCAACACTAACACAAGTGCGAAAAGTGGTTTTTCAACACTATCACAAGTGCAAAAAGTGTTTATTCCACACTAATACAAGTGCAAAAGTGGTGTCCTGCACCAACACAAGTGCGAAAAGTGGTTTTTCAACACTAACACAAGTACGAAAAGTGGTTTTTCAACACACTAACACAAGTGCGAAAAGTGGTTGTTCCACACTAATACAAGTGCAAAAGTGGTTTCCTGCACCAACACAAGTGCGAAAAGTGGTTTTTCAACACTAACACAAGTGCGAAAAGTGGTTTTTCAACACTATCACAAGTGCAAAAAGTGTTTTTTCCACACTAATACAAGTGCAAAAGTGGTTTCCTGCACCAACACAAGTGCGAAAAGTGGTTTTTCAACACTAACACAAGTGCGAAAAGTGGTTTTTCAACACTAACACAGTGCGAAAAGTGGTTTTTCCACACTAATACAAGTGCAAAAGTGGTTTCCTGCACCAACACAAGTGCGAAAAGTGGTTTTTCAACACTAACACAAGTGCGAAAAGTGGTTTTTCAACACTATCACAAGTGCAAAAAGTGTTTTTTCCACACTAATACAAGTGCAAAAGTGGTTTCCTGCACCAACACAAGTGCGAAAAGTGGTTTTTCAACACTAACACAAGTGCGAAAAGTGGTTTTTCAACACTAACACAAGTGTGAAAAGTGTTTTTTCCACACTAATACAAGTGCAAAAGTGGTTTCCTGCACCAACACAAGTGCGAAAAGTGTTTTTTCCACACTAACACAAGTGCGAAAAGTGGTTTTTCAACACTAACACAAGTGCGAAAAGTGGTTTTTCCACACTAATACAAGTGCAAAAGTGGTTTCCTGCACCAACACAAGTGCGAAAAGTGGTTTTTCAACACTAACACAAGTGCGAAAAGTGGTTTTTCAACACTATCACAAGTGCAAAAAGTGTTTTGTCCACACTAATACAAGTGCAAAAGTGGTTTCCTGCACCAACACAAGTGCGAAAAGTGGTTTTTCAACACTAACACAAGTGCGAAAAGTGGTTTTTCAACACTAACACAAGTGCGAAAAGTGGTTTTTCAACACTAACACAAGTGCGAAAAGTGTTTTTTCCACACTAATACAAGTGCAAAAGTGGTTTCCTGCACCAACACAAGTGCAAAAAGTGGTTTTTCAACACTAACACAAGTGCGAAAAGTGGTTTTTCAACACTAACACAAGGGCGAAAAGTGGTTTTTCAACACTAACACAAGGGCGAAAAGTGGTTTTTCAACACTAACACAAGTGCGAAAAGTGGTTTTTCAACACTAACACAAGTGCGAAAAGTGGTTTTTCCACACTAATACAAGTGCAAAAGTGGGTTCCTGCACCAACACAAGTGTGAAAAGTGGTTTTTCAACACTAACACAAGTGCGAAAAGTGGTTTTTCAACACTAACACAAGTGCGAAAAGTGGTTTTTCAACACTAACACAAGTGCGAAAAGTGGTTTTTCAACACTATCACAAGTGCAAAAAGTGTTTTGTCCACACTAATACAAGTGCAAAAGTGGTTTCCTGCACCAACACAAGTGCGAAAAGTGGTTTTTCAACACTAACACAAGTGCGAAAAGTGGTTTTTCAACACTAACACAAGTGCGAAAAGTGGTTTTTCAACACTAACACAAGTACAAAAGTGGTTTCCTGCACCAAAACAAGTGCAAAAAGTTGTTTTTCAACACTAACACAAGTGCGAAAAGTGGTTTTTCAACACTACTACAAGTGCAAAAAGTGTTTTTTCCACACTAATACAAGTGCGAAAAGTGGTTTTTCAACACTAACACAAGTGCGAAAAGTGTTTTTTCCACACTAATACAAGTGCAAAAGTGGTTTCCTGCACCAACACAAGTGCAAAAAGTGGTTTTTCAGCACTAACACAAGTGCGAAAAGTGGTTTTTCAACACTACCACAAGTGCAAAAAGTGTTTTTTCCCACTAATACAAGTGCAAAAGTGGTTTCCTGCACCAACACAAGTGCGAAAAGTGGTTTTTCAACACTAACACAAGTGCGAAAAGTGGTTTTTCAACACTAACACAAGTGCGAAAAGTGGTTTTCCAACACTAACACAAGTGCGAAAAGTGGTTTTTCCACACTAATACAAGTGCAAAAGTGGTTTCCTGCACCAACACAAGTGCGAAAAGTGGTTTTTCAACACTAACACAAGTGCGAAAAGTGGTTTTTCAACACCATCACAAGTGCAAAAAGTGTTTTGTCCACACTAATACAAGTGCAAAAGTGGTTTCCTGCACCAACACAAGTGCGAAAAGTGGTTTTTCAACACTAACACAAGTGCGAAAAGTGGTTTTTAAACACTAACACAAGTGCGAAAAGTGGTTTTTCAACATTAACACAAGTGCGAAAAGTGGTTTTTCCACACTAATACAAGTGCAAAAGTGGTTTCCTGCACCAACACAAGTGCGAAAATTGGTTTTTCAACACTAACACAAGTGCGAAAAGTGGTTTTTCAACACTATCATAAGTGCAAAAAGTGTTTTTTCCACACTAATACAAGTGCAAAAGTGGTTTCCTGCACCAACACAAGTGCGAAAAGTGGTTTTTCAACACTAACACAGGTGCGAAAAGTGGTTTTTCAACACTAACACAAGTGCGAAAAGTGGTTGTTCCACACTAATACAAGTGCAAAAGTGGTTTCCTGCACCAACACAAGTGCGAAAAGTGGTTTTTCAACACTAACACAAGTGCGAAAAGTGGTTTTTCAACACTAACACAAGTACGAAAAGTGGTTTTTCAACACTAATACAAGTGCGAAAAGTGGTTTTTCAACACTAACACAAGTGCGAAAAGTGTTTTTTCCACACTAATACAAGTGCAAAAGTGGTTGTTCCACACTAATACAAGTGCAAAAGTGGTTTCCTGCACCAACACAAGTGCAAAAAGTGTTTATTCCACACTAATACAAGTGCAAAAGTGGTGTCCTGCACCAACACAAGTGCGAAAAGTGGTTTTTCAACACTAACACAAGTACGAAAAGTGGTTTTTCAACACTAACACAAGTGCGAAAAGTGGTTGTTCCACACTAATACAAGTGCAAAAGTGGTTTCCTGCACCAACACAAGTGCGAAAAGTGGTTTTTCAACACTAACACAAGTGCGAAAAGTGGTTTTTCAACACTATCACAAGTGCAAAAAGTGTTTTTTCCACACTAATACAAGTGCAAAAGTGGTTTCCTGCACCAACACAAGTGCGAAAAGTGGTTTTTCAACACTAACACAAGTGCGAAAAGTGGTTTTTCAACACTAACACAGTGCGAAAAGTGGTTTTTCCACACTAATACAAGTGCAAAAGTGGTTTCCTGCACCAACACAAGTGCGAAAAGTGGTTTTTCAACACTAACACAAGTGCGAAAAGTGGTTTTTCAACACTATCACAAGTGCAAAAAGTGTTTTTTCCACACTAATACAAGTGCAAAAGTGGTTTCCTGCACCAACACAAGTGCGAAAAGTGGTTTTTCAACACTAACACAAGTGCGAAAAGTGGTTTTTCAACACTAACACAAGTGTGAAAAGTGTTTTTTCCACACTAATACAAGTGCAAAAGTGGTTTCCTGCACCAACACAAGTGCGAAAAGTGGTTTTTCCACACTAACACAAGTGCGAAAAGTGGTTTTTCAACACTAACACAAGTGCGAAAAGTGGTTTTTCCACACTAATACAAGTGCAAAAATGGTTTCCTGCACCAAAACAAGTGCGAAAAGTGGTTTTTCAACACTATCACAAGTGCAAAAAGTGTTTATTCCACACTAATACAAGTGCAAAAGTGGTTTCCTGCACCAACACAAGTGCGAAAAGTGGTTTTTCAACACTAACACAAGTGCGAAAAGTGGTTTTTCAACACTAACACAAGTGTGAAAAGTGGTTGTTCCACACTAATACAAGTGCAAAAGTGGTTTCCTGCACCAACACAAGTGCGAAAAGTGGTTTTTCAATACTAACACAAGTGCGAAAAGTGGTTTTTCAACACTATCAGAAGTGCAAAAAGTGTTTTTTCCACACTAATACAAGTGCAAAAGTGGTTTCCTGCACCAACACAAGTGCGAAAAGTGGTTTTTCAACACTAACACAAGTGTGAAAAGTGGTTTTTCAACACTAAAACAGTGCGAAAAGTGGTTTTTCCACACTAATACAAGTGCAAAAGTGGTTTCCTGCACCAACACAAGTGCGAAAAGTGGTTTTTCAACACTAACACAAGTGCGAAAAGTGGTTTTTCAACACTATCACAAGTGCAAAAAGTGTTTTTTCCACACTAATACAAGTGCAAAAGTGGTTTCCTGCACCAACACAAGTGCGAAAAGTGGTTTTTCAACACTAACACAAGTGCGAAAAGTGGTTTTTCAACACTAACACAAGTGCGAAAAGTGTTTTTTCCACACTAATACAAGTGCAAAAGTGGTTTCCTGCACCAACACAAGTGCGAAAAGTGGTTTTTCAACACTAACACAAGTGCGAAAAGTGGTTTTTCAACACTAACACAAGTGCGAAAAGTGGTTTTTCCACACTAATACAAGTGCAAAAGTGGTTTCCTGCACCAACACAAGTGCGAAAAGTGGGTTTTCAACACTAACACAAGTGCGAAAAGTGGTTTTTCAACACTAACACAAGTGCGAAAAGTGGTTTTTCAACACTAACACAAGGGCGAAAAGTGGTTTTTCAACACTAACACAAGGGCGAAAAGTGGTTTTTCAACACTAACACAAGTGCGAAAAGTGGTTTTTCAACACTAACACAAGTGCGAAAAGTGGTTTTTCCACACTAATACAAGTGCAAAAGTGGTTTCCTGCACCAACACAAGTACGAAAAGTGGTTTTTCAACACTAACACAAGTGCGAAAAGTGGTTTTTCAACACTATCACAAGTGCAAAAAGTGTTTTTTCCACACTAATACAAGTGCAAAAGTGGTTTCCTGCACCAACACAAGTGTGAAAAGTGGTTTTTCAACACTAACACAAGTGCGAAAAGTGGTTTTTCAACACTAACACAAGTGCGAAAAGTGGTTTTTCCACACTAATACAAGTGCAAAAGTGGTTTCCTGCACCAACACAAGTGCGAAAAGTGGTTTTTCAACACTAACACAAGTGCGAAAAGTGGTTTTTCAACACTATCACAAGTGCAAAAAGTGTTTTGTCCACACTAATACAAGTGCAAAAGTGGTTTCCTGCACCAACACAAGTGCGAAAAGTGGTTTTTCAACACTAACACAAGTGCGAAAAGTGGTTTTTCAACACTAACACAAGTGCGAAAAGTGTTTTTTCAACACTAACACAAGTGCGAAAAGTGTTTTTTCCACACTAATACAAGTGCAAAAGTGGTTTCCTGCACCAACACAAGTGCAAAAAGTGGTTTTTCAACACTAACACAAGTGCGAAAAGTGGTTTTTCAACACTAACACAAGGGCGAAAAGTGGTTTTTCAACACTAACACAAGGGCGAAAAGTGGTTTTTCAACACTAACACAAGTGCGAAAAGTGGTTTTTCAACACTAACACAAGTGCGAAAAGTGGTTTTTCCACACTAATACAAGTGCAAAAGTGGTTTCCTGCACCAACACAAGTGTGAAAAGTGGTTTTTCAACACTAACACAAGTGCGAAAAGTGGTTTTTCAACACTAACACAAGTGCGAAAAGTGGTTTTTTCCACACTAATACAAGTGCAAAAGTGGTTTCCTGCACCAACACAAGTGCGAAAAGTGGTTTTTCAACACTAACACAAGTGCGAAAAGTGGTTTTTCAACACTATCACAAGTGCAAAAAGTGTTTTGTCCACACTAATACAAGTGCAAAAGTGGTTTCCTGCACCAACACAAGTGCGAAAAGTGGTTTTTCAACACTAACACAAGTGCGAAAAGTGGTTTTTCAACACTAACACAAGTGCGAAAAGTGTTTTTTCCACACTAATACAAGTGCAAAAGTGGTTTCCTGCACCAACACAAGTGCGAAAAGTGGTTTTTCAACACTAACACAAGTGCGAAAATTGGTTTTTCAACACTAACACAAGTGCGAAAAGTGGTTTTTCCACACTAATACAAATGCAAAAGTGGTTTCCTGCACCAACACAAGTGCGAAAAGTGGTTTTTCAACACTAACACAAGTGCGAAAAGTGGTTTTTCAACACTAACACAAGTGCGAAAAGTGGTTTTTCAACACTTACACAAGGGCGAAAAGTGGTTTTTCAACACTAACACAAGGGCGAAAAGTGGTTTTTCAACACTAACACAAGTGCGAAAAGTGGTTTTTCAACACTAACACACAAGTGCGAAAAGTGGTTTTGCCACACTAATACAAGTGCAAAAGTGGTTTCCTGCACCAACACAAGTACGAAAAGTGGTTTTTCAACACTAACACAAGTGCGAAAAGTGGTTTTTCAACACTATCACAAGTGCAAAAAGTGTTTTTTCCACACTAATACAAGTGCAAAAGTGGTTTCCTGCACCAACACAAGTGTGAAAAGTGGTTTTTCAACACTAACACAAGTGCGAAAAGTGGTTTTGTCAACACTAACACAAGTGCGAAAAGTGGTTTTTCAACACTAACACAAGTGCGAAAAGTGTTTTTTCCACACTAATACAAGTGCAAAAGTGGTTTCCTGCACCAACACAAGTGCAAAAAGTGGTTTTTCAACACTAACACAAGTGCGAAAAGTGGTTTTTCAACACTAACACAAGGGCGAAAAGTGGTTTTTCAACACTAACACAAGGGCGAAAAGTGGTTTTTCAACACTAACACAAGTGCGAAAAGTGGTTTTTCAACACTAACACAAGTGCGAAAAGTGGTTTTTTCACACTAATACAAGTGCAAAAGTGGTTTCCTGCACCAACGCAAGTGTGAAAAGTGGTTTTTCAACACTAACACAAGTGCGAAAAGTGGTTTTTCAACACTTACACAAGGGCGAAAAGTGGTTTTTCAACACTAACACAAGGGCGAAAAGTGGTTTTTCAACACTAACACAAGTGCGAAAAGTGGTTTTTCAACACTAACACAAGTGCGAAAAGTGGTTTTTCCACACTAATACAAGTGCAAAAGTGGTTTCCTGCACCAACACAAGTACGAAAAGTGGTTTTTCAACACTAACACAAGTGCGAAAAGTGGTTTTTCAACACTATCACAAGTGCAAAAAGTGTTTTTTCCACACTAATACAAGTGCAAAAGTGGTTTCCTGCACCAACACAAGTGTGAAAAGTGGTTTTTCAACACTAACACAAGTGCGAAAAGTGGTTTTGTCAACACTAACACAAGTGCGAAAAGTGGTTTTTCAACACTAACACAAGTGCGAAAAGTGTTTTTTCCACACTAATACAAGTGCAAAAGTGGTTTCCTGCACCAACACAAGTGCAAAAAGTGGTTTTTCAACACTAACACAAGTGCGAAAAGTGGTTTTTCAACACTAACACAAGGGCGAAAAGTGGTTTTTCAACACTAACACAAGGGCGAAAAGTGGTTTTTCAACACTAACACAAGTGCGAAAAGTGGTTTTTCAACACTAACACAAGTGCGAAAAGTGGTTTTTCCACACTAATACAAGTGCAAAAGTGGTTTCCTGCACCAACGCAAGTGTGAAAAGTAGTTTTTCAACACTAACACAAGTGCGAAAAGTGGTTTTTCAACACTAACACAAGTGCGAAAAGTGGTTTTTCCACACTAACACAAGTGCAAAAGTGGTTTCGTGCACCAACACAAGTGCGAAAAGTGGTTTTTCAACACTAACACAAGTGCGAAAAGTGGTTTTTCAACACTATCACAAGTGCAAAAAGTGTTTTGTCCACACTAATACAAGTGCAAAAGTGGTTTCCTGCACCAACACAAGTGCGAAAAGTGGTTTTTCAACACTAACACAAGTGCGAAAAGTGGTTTTTCAACACTAACACAAGTGCGAAAAGTGGTTTTTCAACACTAACACAAGTGCAAAAGTGGTTTCCTGCACCAACACAAGTGCAAAAAGTGGTTTTTCAACACTAACACAAGTGCGAAAAGTGGTTTTTCAACACTACCACAAGTGCAAAAAGTGTTTTTTCCACACTAATACAAGTGCGAAAAGTGGTTTTTCAACACTAACACAAGTGCGAAAAGTGTTTTTTCCACACTAATACAAGTGCAAAAGTGGTTTCCTGCACCAACACAAGTGCAAAAAGTGGTTTTCAGCACTAACACAAGTGCGAAAAGTGGTTTTTCAACACTACCACAAGTGCTAAAAGTGTTTTTTCCACACTAATACAAGTGCAAAAGTGGTTTCCTGCACCAACACAAGTGCGAAAAGTGGTTTTTCAACACTAACACAAGTGCGAAAAGTGGTTTTTCAACACTAACACAAGTGCGAAAAGTGGTTTTCCAACAGTAACACAAGTGCGAAAAGTGGTTTTTCCACACTAATACAAGTGCAAAAGTGGTTTCCTGCACCAACACAAGTGCGAAAAGTGGTTTTTCAACACTAACACAAGTGCGAAAAGTGGTTTTTCAACACCATCACAAGTGCAAAAAGTGTTTTGTCCACACTAATACAAGTGCAAAAGTGGTTTCCTGCACCAACACAAGTGCGAAAAGTGGTTTTTCAACACTAACACAAGTGCGAAAAGTGGTTTTTCAACACTAACACAAGTGCGAAAAGTGGTTTTTCAACACTAACACAAGTGCGAAAAGTGTTTTTTCCACACTAATACAAGTGCAAAAGTGGTTTCCTGCACCAACACAAGTGCAAAAAGTGTTTTTTCAACACTAACACAAGTGCGAAAAGTGGTTTTTCAACACTAACACAAGGGCGAAAAGTGGTTTTTCAACACTAACACAAGGGCGAAAAGTGGTTTTTCAACACTAACACAAGTGCGAAAAGTGGTTTTTCAACACTAAGACAAGTGCGAAAAGTGGTTTTTCCACACTAATACAAGTGCAAAAGTGGTTTCCTGCACCAACACAAGTGTGAAAAGTGGTTTTTCAACACTAACACAAGTGCGAAAAGTGGTTTTTCAACACTAACACAAGTGCGAAAAGTGGTTTTTCCACACTAATACAAGTGCAAAAGTGGTTTCCTGCACCAACACAAGTGCGAAAAGTGGTTTTTCAACACTAACACAAGTGCGAAAAGTGGTTTTTCAACACTATCACAAGTGCAAAAAGTGTTTTGTCCACACTAATACAAGTGCAAAAGTGGTTTCCTGCACCAACACAAGTGCGAAAAGTGGTTTTTCAACACTAACACAAGTGCGAAAAGTGGTTTTCAACACTAACACAAGTGCGAAAAGTGGTTTTTCAACACTAACACAAGTACAAAAGTGGTTTCCTGCACCAACACAAGTGCAAAACGTTGTTTTTCAACACTAACACAAGTGCGAAAAGTGGTTTTTCAACACTACCACAAGTGCAAAAAGTGTTTTTTCCACACTAATACAAGTGCGAAAAGTGGTTTTTCAACACTAACACAAGTGCGAAAAGTGTTTTTTCCACACTAATACAAGTGCAAAAGTGGTTTCCTGCACCAACACAAGTGCAAAAAGTGGTTTTTCAGCACTAACACAAGTGCGAAAAGTGGTTTTTCAGCACTACCACAAGTGCAAAAAGTGTTTTTTCCCACTAATACAAGTGCAAAAGTGGTTTCCTGCACCAACACAAGTGCGAAAAGTGGTTTTTCAACACTAACACAAGTGCGAAAAGTGGTTTTTCAACACTAATACAAGTGCGAAAAGTGGTTTTCCAACACTAACACAAGTGCGAAAAGTGGTTTTTCCACACTAATACAAGTGCAAAAGTGGTTTCCTGCACCAACACAAGTGCGAAAAGTGGTTTTTCAACACTAACACAAGTGCGAAAAGTGGTTTTTCAACACCATCACAAGTGCAAAAAGTGTTTTGTCCACACTAATACAAGTGCAAAAGTGGTTTCCTGCACCAACACAAGTGCGAAAAGTCGTTTTTCAACACAAACACAAGTGCGAAAAGTGGTTTTTAAACACTAACACAAGTGCGAAAAGTGGTTTTTCCACACTAATACAAGTGCAAAAATGGTTTCCTGCACCAAAACAAGTGCGAAAAGTGGTTTTTCAACACTATCACAAGTGCAAAAAGTGTTTATTCCACACTAATACAAGTGCAAAAGTGGTTTCCTGCACCAACACAAGTGCGAAAAGTGGTTTTTCAACACTAACACAAGTGCGAAAAGTGTTTTTTCCACACTAATACAAGTGCAAAAGTGGTTTCCTGCACCAACACAAGTGCAAAAAGTGGTTTTTCAACACTAACACAAGTGCGAAAAGTGGTTTTTCAACACTAACACAAGGGCGAAAAGTGGTTTTTCAACACTAACACAAGGGCGAAAAGTGGTTTTTCAACACTAACACAAGTGCGAAAAGTTGTTTTTCAACACTAACACAAGTGCGAAAAGTGGTTTTTCCACACTAATACAAGTGCAAAAGTGGTTTCCTGCACCAACACAAGTGTGAAAAGTGGTTTTTCAACACTAACACAAGTGCGAAAAGTGGTTTTTCAACACTAACACAAGTGCGAAAAGTGGTTTTTTCCACACTAATACAAGTGCAAAAGTGGTTTCCTGCACCAACACAAGTGCGAAAAGTGGTTTTTCAACACTAACACAAGTGCGAAAAGTGGTTTTTCAACACTATCACAAGTGCAAAAAGTGTTTTGTCCACACTAATACAAGTGCAAAAGTGGTTTCCTGCACCAACACAAGTGCGAAAAGTGGTTTTTCAACACTAACACAAGTGCGAAAAGTGGTTTTTCAACACTAACACAAGTGCGAAAAGTGTTTTTTCCACACTAATACAAGTGCAAAAGTGGTTTCCTGCACCAACACAAGTGCGAAAAGTGGTTTTTCAACACTAACACAAGTGCGAAAATTGGTTTTTCAACACTAACACAAGTGCGAAAAGTGGTTTTTCCACACTAATACAAATGCAAAAGTGGTTTCCTGCACCAACACAAGTGCGAAAAGTGGTTTTTCAACACTAACACAAGTGCGAAAAGTGGTTTTTCAACACTAACACAAGTGCGAAAAGTGGTTTTTCAACACTAACACAAGGGCGAAAAGTGGTTTTTCAACACTAACACAAGGGCGAAAAGTGGTTTTTCAACACTAACACAAGTGCGAAAAGTGGTTTTTCAACACTAACACAAGTGCGAAAAGTGGTTTTTCCACACTAATACAAGTGCAAAAGTGGTTTCCTGCACCAACACAAGTACGAAAAGTGGTTTTTCAACACTAACACAAGTGCGAAAAGTGGTTTTTCAACACTATCACAAGTGCAAAAAGTGTTTTTTCCACACTAATACAAGTGCAAAAGTGGTTTCCTGCACCAACACAAGTGTGAAAAGTGGTTTTTCAACACTAACACAAGTGCGAAAAGTGGTTTTGTCAACACTAACACAAGTGCGAAAAGTGGTTTTTCAACACTAACACAAGTGCGAAAAGTGTTTTTTCCACACTAATACAAGTGCAAAAGTGGTTTCCTGCACCAACACAAGTGCAAAAAGTGGTTTTTCAACACTAACACAAGTGCGAAAAGTGGTTTTTCAACACTAACACAAGGGCGAAAAGTGGTTTTTCAACACTAACACAAGGGCGAAAAGTGGTTTTTCAACACTAACACAAGTGCGAAAAGTGGTTTTTCAACACTAACACAAGTGCGAAAAGTGGTTTTTCCACACTAATACAAGTGCAAAAGTGGTTTCCTGCACCAACGCAAGTGTGAAAAGTGGTTTTTCAACACTAACACAAGTGCGAAAAGTGGTTTTTCAACACTAACACAAGTGCGAAAAGTGGTTTTTCCACACTAACACAAGTGCAAAAGTGGTTTCCTGCACCAACACAAGTGCGAAAAGTGGTTTTTCAACACTAACACAAGTGCGAAAAGTGGTTTTTCAACACTATCACAAGTGCAAAAAGTGTTTTGTCCACACTAATACAAGTGCAAAAGTGGTTTCCTGCACCAACACAAGTGCGAAAAGTGGTTTTTCAACACTAACACAAGTGCGAAAAGTGGTTTTTCAACACTAACACAAGTGCGAAAAGTGGTTTTTCAACACTAACACAAGTGCAAAAGTGGTTTCCTGCACCAACACAAGTGCAAAAAGTGGTTTTTCAACACTAACACAAGTGCGAAAAGTGGTTTTTCAACACTACCACAAGTGCAAAAAGTGTTTTTTCCACACTAATACAAGTGCGAAAAGTGGTTTTTCAACACCATCACAAGTGCAAAAAGTGTTTTGTCCACACTAATACAAGTGCAAAAGTGGTTTCCTGCACCAACACAAGTGCGAAAAGTGGTTTTTCAACACTAACACAAGTGCGAAAAGTGGTTTTTAAACACTAACACAAGTGCGAAAAGTGGTTTTTCAACATTAACACAAGTGCGAAAAGTGGTTTTTCCACACTAATACAAGTGCAAAAGTGGTTTCCTGCACTAACACAAGTGCGAAAATTGGTTTTTCAACACTAACACAAGTGCGAAAAGTGGTTTTTCAACACTATCACAAGTGCAAAAAGTGTTTTGTCCACACTAATACAAGTGCAAAAGTGGTTTCCTGCACCAACACAAGTGCGAAAAGTGGTTTTTCAACACTAACACAAGTGCGAAAAGTGGTTTTTCAACACTAACACAAGTGCGAAAAGTGTTTTTTCCACACTAATACAAGTGCAAAAGTGGTTTCCTGCACCAACACAAGTGCGAAAAGTGGTTTTTCAACACTAACACAAGTGCGAAAATTGGTTTTTCAACACTAACACAAGTGCGAAAAGTGGTTTTTCCACACTAATACAAATGCAAAAGTGGTTTCCTGCACCAACACAAGTGCGAAAAGTGGTTTTTCAACACTAACACAAGTGCGAAAAGTGGTTTTTCAACACTAACACAAGTGCGAAAAGTGGTTTTTCAACACTAACACAAGGGCGAAAAGTGGTTTTTCAACACTAACACAAGGGCGAAAAGTGGTTTTTCAACACTAACACAAGTGCGAAAAGTGGTTTTTCAACACTAACACAAGTGCGAAAAGTGGTTTTTCCACACTAATACAAGTGCAAAAGTGGTTTCCTGCACCAACACAAGTACGAAAAGTGGTTTTTCAACACTAACACAAGTGCGAAAAGTGGTTTTTCAACACTATCACAAGTGCAAAAAGTGTTTTTTCCACACTAATACAAGTGCAAAAGTGGTTTCCTGCACCAACACAAGTGTGAAAAGTGGTTTTTCAACACTAACACAAGTGCGAAAAGTGGTTTTGTCAACACTAACACAAGTGCGAAAAGTGGTTTTTCAACACTAACACAAGTGCGAAAAGTGTTTTTTCCACACTAATACAAGTGCAAAAGTGGTTTCCTGCACCAACACAAGTGCAAAAAGTGGTTTTTCAACACTAACACAAGTGCGAAAAGTGGTTTTTCAACACTAACACAAGGGCGAAAAGTGGTTTTTCAACACTAACACAAGGGCGAAAAGTGGTTTTTCAACACTAACACAAGTGCGAAAAGTGGTTTTTCAACACTAACACAAGTGCGAAAAGTGGTTTTTCCACACTAATACAAGTGCAAAAGTGGTTTCCTGCACCAACGCAAGTGTGAAAAGTGGTTTTTCAACACTAACACAAGTGCGAAAAGTGGTTTTTCAACACTAACACAAGTGCGAAAAGTGGTTTTTCCACACTAACACAAGTGCAAAAGTGGTTTCCTGCACCAACACAAGTGCGAAAAGTGGTTTTTCAACACTAACACAAGTGCGAAAAGTGGTTTTTCAACACTATCACAAGTGCAAAAAGTGTTTTGTCCACACTAATACAAGTGCAAAAGTGGTTTCCTGCACCAACACAAGTGCGAAAAGTGGTTTTTCAACACTAACACAAGTGCGAAAAGTGGTTTTTCAACACTAACACAAGTGCGAAAAGTGGTTTTTCAACACTAACACAAGTGCAAAAGTGGTTTCCTGCACCAACACAAGTGCAAAAAGTGGTTTTTCAACACTAACACAAGTGCGAAAAGTGGTTTTTCAACACTACCACAAGTGCAAAAAGTGTTTTTTCCACACTAATACAAGTGCGAAAAGTGGTTTTTCAACACTAACACAAGTGCGAAAAGTGTTTTTTCCACACTAATACAAGTGCAAAAGTGGTTTCCTGCACCAACACAAGTGCAAAAAGTGGTTTTCAGCACTAACACAAGTGCGAAAAGTGGTTTTTCAACACTACCACAAGTGCTAAAAGTGTTTTTTCCACACTAATACAAGTGCAAAAGTGGTTTCCTGCACCAACACAAGTGCGAAAAGTGGTTTTTCAACACTAACACAAGTGCGAAAAGTGGTTTTTCAACACTAACACAAGTGCGAAAAGTGGTTTTCCAACAGTAACACAAGTGCGAAAAGTGGTTTTTCCACACTAATACAAGTGCAAAAGTGGTTTCCTGCACCAACACAAGTGCGAAAAGTGGTTTTTCAACACTAACACAAGTGCGAAAAGTGGTTTTTCAACACCATCACAAGTGCAAAAAGTGTTTTGTCCACACTAATACAAGTGCAAAAGTGGTTTCCTGCACCAACACAAGTGCGAAAAGTGGTTTTTCAACACTAACACAAGTGCGAAAAGTGGTTTTTCAACACTAACACAAGTGCGAAAAGTGGTTTTTCAACACTAACACAAGTGCGAAAAGTGTTTTTTCCACACTAATACAAGTGCAAAAGTGGTTTCCTGCACCAACACAAGTGCAAAAAGTGTTTTTTCAACACTAACACAAGTGCGAAAAGTGGTTTTTCAACACTAACACAAGGGCGAAAAGTGGTTTTTCAACACTAACACAAGGGCGAAAAGTGGTTTTTCAACACTAACACAAGTGCGAAAAGTGGTTTTTCAACACTAAGACAAGTGCGAAAAGTGGTTTTTCCACACTAATACAAGTGCAAAAGTGGTTTCATGCACCAACACAAGTGTGAAAAGTGGTTTTTCAACACTAACACAAGTGCGAAAAGTGGTTTTTCAACACTAACACAAGTGCGAAAAGTGGTTTTTCCACACTAATACAAGTGCAAAAGTGGTTTCCTGCACCAACACAAGTGCGAAAAGTGGTTTTTCAACACTAACACAAGTGCGAAAAGTGGTTTTTCAACACTATCACAAGTGCAAAAAGTGTTTTGTCCACACTAATACAAGTGCAAAAGTGGTTTCCTGCACCAACACAAGTGCGAAAAGTGGTTTTTCAACACTAACACAAGTGCGAAAAGTGGTTTTCAACACTAACACAAGTGCGAAAAGTGGTTTTTCAACACTAACACAAGTACAAAAGTGGTTTCCTGCACCAACACAAGTGCAAAACGTTGTTTTTCAACACTAACACAAGTGCGAAAAGTGGTTTTTCAACACTACCACAAGTGCAAAAAGTGTTTTTTCCACACTAATACAAGTGCGAAAAGTGGTTTTTCAACACTAACACAAGTGCGAAAAGTGTTTTTTCCACACTAATACAAGTGCAAAAGTGGTTTCCTGCACCAACACAAGTGCAAAAAGTGGTTTTTCAGCACTAACACAAGTGCGAAAAGTGGTTTTTCAGCACTACCACAAGTGCAAAAAGTGTTTTTTCCCACTAATACAAGTGCAAAAGTGGTTTCCTGCACCAACACAAGTGCGAAAAGTGGTTTTTCAACACTAACACAAGTGCGAAAAGTGGTTTTTCAACACTAATACAAGTGCGAAAAGTGGTTTTCCAACACTAACACAAGTGCGAAAAGTGGTTTTTCCACACTAATACAAGTGCAAAAGTGGTTTCCTGCACCAACACAAGTGCGAAAAGTGGTTTTTCAACACTAACACAAGTGCGAAAAGTGGTTTTTCAACACCATCACAAGTGCAAAAAGTGTTTTGTCCACACTAATACAAGTGCAAAAGTGGTTTCCTGCACCAACACAAGTGCGAAAAGTCGTTTTTCAACACAAACACAAGTGCGAAAAGTGGTTTTTAAACACTAACACAAGTGCGAAAAGTGGTTTTTCCACACTAATACAAGTGCAAAAATGGTTTCCTGCACCAAAACAAGTGCGAAAAGTGGTTTTTCAACACTATCACAAGTGCAAAAAGTGTTTATTCCACACTAATACAAGTGCAAAAGTGGTTTCCTGCACCAACACAAGTGCGAAAAGTGGTTTTTCAACACTAACACAAGTGCGAAAAGTGTTTTTTCCACACTAATACAAGTGCAAAAGTGGTTTCCTGCACCAACACAAGTGCAAAAAGTGGTTTTTCAACACTAACACAAGTGCGAAAAGTGGTTTTTCAACACTAACACAAGGGCGAAAAGTGGTTTTTCAACACTAACACAAGGGCGAAAAGTGGTTTTTCAACACTAACACAAGTGCGAAAAGTGGTTTTTCAACACTAACACAAGTGCGAAAAGTGGTTTTTCCACACTAATACAAGTGCAAAAGTGGTTTCCTGCACCAACACAAGTGTGAAAAGTGGTTTTTCAACACTAACACAAGTGCGAAAAGTGGTTTTTCAACACTAACACAAGTGCGAAAAGTGGTTTTTTCCACACTAATACAAGTGCAAAAGTGGTTTCCTGCACCAACACAAGTGCGAAAAGTGGTTTTTCAACACTAACACAAGTGCGAAAAGTGGTTTTTCAACACTATCACAAGTGCAAAAAGTGTTTTGTCCACACTAATACAAGTGCAAAAGTGGTTTCCTGCACCAACACAAGTGCGAAAAGTGGTTTTTCAACACTAACACAAGTGCGAAAAGTGGTTTTTCAACACTAACACAAGTGCGAAAAGTGTTTTTTCCACACTAATACAAGTGCAAAAGTGGTTTCCTGCACCAACACAAGTGCGAAAAGTGGTTTTTCAACACTAACACAAGTGCGAAAATTGGTTTTTCAACACTAACACAAGTGCGAAAAGTGGTTTTTCCACACTAATACAAATGCAAAAGTGGTTTCCTGCACCAACACAAGTGCGAAAAGTGGTTTTTCAACACTAACACAAGTGCGAAAAGTGGTTTTTCAACACTAACACAAGTGCGAAAAGTGGTTTTTCAACACTAACACAAGGGCGAAAAGTGGTTTTTCAACACTAACACAAGGGCGAAAAGTGGTTTTTCAACACTAACACAAGTGCGAAAAGTGGTTTTTCAACACTAACACAAGTGCGAAAAGTGGTTTTTCCACACTAATACAAGTGCAAAAGTGGTTTCCTGCACCAACACAAGTACGAAAAGTGGTTTTTCAACACTAACACAAGTGCGAAAAGTGGTTTTTCAACACTATCACAAGTGCAAAAAGTGTTTTTTCCACACTAATACAAGTGCAAAAGTGGTTTCCTGCACCAACACAAGTGTGAAAAGTGGTTTTTCAACACTAACACAAGTGCGAAAAGTGGTTTTGTCAACACTAACACAAGTGCGAAAAGTGGTTTTTCAACACTAACACAAGTGCGAAAAGTGTTTTTTCCACACTAATACAAGTGCAAAAGTGGTTTCCTGCACCAACACAAGTGCAAAAAGTGGTTTTTCAACACTAACACAAGTGCGAAAAGTGGTTTTTCAACACTAACACAAGGGCGAAAAGTGGTTTTTCAAAACTAACACAAGGGCGAAAAGTGGTTTTTCAACACTAACACAAGTGCGAAAAGTGGTTTTTCAACACTAACACAAGTGCGAAAAGTGGTTTTTCCACACTAATACAAGTGCAAAAGTGGTTTCCTGCACCAACGCAAGTGTGAAAAGTGGTTTTTCAACACTAACACAAGTGCGAAAAGTGGTTTTTCAACACTAACACAAGTGCGAAAAGTGGTTTTTCCACACTAACACAAGTGCAAAAGTGGTTTCCTGCACCAACACAAGTGCGAAAAGTGGTTTTTCAACACTAACACAAGTGCGAAAAGTGGTTTTTCAACACTATCACAAGTGCAAAAAGTGTTTTGTCCACACTAATACAAGTGCAAAAGTGGTTTCCTGCACCAACACAAGTGCGAAAAGTGGTTTTTCAACACTAACACAAGTGCGAAAAGTGGTTTTTCAACACTAACACAAGTGCGAAAAGTGGTTTTTCAACACTAACACAAGTGCAAAAGTGGTTTCCTGCACCAACACAAGTGCAAAAAGTGGTTTTTCAACACTAACACAAGTGCGAAAAGTGGTTTTTCAACACTACCACAAGTGCAAAAAGTGTTTTTTCCACACTAATACAAGTGCGAAAAGTGGTTTTTCAACACCATCACAAGTGCAAAAAGTGTTTTGTCCACACTAATACAAGTGCAAAAGTGGTTTCCTGCACCAACACAAGTGCGAAAAGTGGTTTTTCAACACTAACACAAGTGCGAAAAGTGGTTTTTAAACACTAACACAAGTGCGAAAAGTGGTTTTTCAACATTAACACAAGTGCGAAAAGTGGTTTTTCCACACTAATACAAGTGCAAAAGTGGTTTCCTGCACTAACACAAGTGCGAAAATTGGTTTTTCAACACTAACACAAGTGCGAAAAGTGGTTTTTCAACACTATCATAAGTGCAAAAAGTGTTTTTTCCACACTAATACAAGTGCAAAAGTGGTTTCCTGCACCAACACAAGTGCAAAAAGTGGTTTTTCAACACTAACACAAGTGCGAAAAGTGGTTTTTCAACACTAACACAAGTGCGAAAAGTGTTTTTTCCACACTACTACAAGTGCAAAAGTGGTTTCCTGCACCAAGACAAGTGCGAAAAGTGGTTTTTCAACACTAACACAAGTGCGAAAAGTGGTTTTTCAACACTAACACAAGTGCGAAAAGTGGTTTTTCCACACTAATACAAGTGCAAAAGTGGTTTCCTGCACCAACACAGGTGCGAAAAGTGGTTTTTCAACACTAACACAAGTGCGAAAAGTGGTTTTTCAACACTAACACAAGTGCGAAAAGTGGTTTTTCAACACTAACACAAGGGCGAAAAGTGGTTTTTCAACACTAACACAAGGGCGAAAAGTGGTTTTTCAACACTAACACAAGTGCGAAAAGTGGTTTTTCAACACTAACACAAGTGCGAAAAGTGGTTTTTCCACACTAATACAAGTGCAAAAGTGGTTTCCTGCACCAACACAAGTACGAAAAGTGGTTTTTCAACACTAACACAAGTGCGAAAAGTGGTTTTTCAACACTATCACAAGTGCAAAAAGTGTTTTTTCCACACTAATACAAGTGCAAAAGTGGTTTCCTGCACCAACACATGTGTGAAAAGTGGTTTTTCAACACTAACACAAGTGCGAAAAGTGGTTTTTCAACACTAACACAAGTGCGAAAAGTGGTTTTTCCACACTAATACAAGTGCAAAAGTGGTTTCCTGCACCAACACAAGTGCGAAAAGTGGTTTTTCAACACTAACACAAGTGCGAAAAGTGGTTTTTCAACACTATCACAAGTGCAAAAAGTGTTTTGTCCACACTAATACAAGTGCAAAAGTGGTTTCCTGCACCAACACAAGTGCGAAAAGTGGTTTTTCAACACTAACACAAGTGCGAAAAGTGGTTTTTCAACACTAACACAAGTGCGAAAAGTGGTTTTTCAACACTAACACAAGTGCGAAAAGTGTTTTTTCCACACTAATACAAGTGCAAAAGTGGTTTCCTGCACCAACACAAGTGCAAAAAGTGTTTTTTCAACACTAACACAAGTGCGAAAAGTGGTTTTTCAACACTAACACAAGGGCGAAAAGTGGTTTTTCAACACTAACACAAGGGCGAAAAGTGGTTTTTCAACACTAACACAAGTGCGAAAAGTGGTTTTTCAACACTAAGACAAGTGCGAAAAGTGGTTTTTCCACACTAATACAAGTGCAAAAGTGGTTTCCTGCACCAACACAAGTGTGAAAAGTGGTTTTTCAACACTAACACAAGTGCGAAAAGTGGTTTTTCAACACTAACACAAGTGCGAAAAGTGGTTTTTCCACACTAATACAAGTGCAAAAGTGGTTTCCTGCACCAACACAAGTGCGAAAAGTGGTTTTTCAACACTAACACAAGTGCGAAAAGTGGTTTTTCAACACTATCACAAGTGCAAAAAGTGTTTTGTCCACACTAATACAAGTGCAAAAGTGGTTTCCTGCACCAACATAAGTGCGAAAAGTGGTTTTTCAACACTAACACAAGTGCGAAAAGTGGTTTTCAACACTAACACAAGTGCGAAAAGTGGTTTTTCAACACTAACACAAGTACAAAAGTGGTTTCCTGCACCAACACAAGTGCAAAACGTTGTTTTTCAACACTAACACAAGTGCGAAAAGTGGTTTTTCAACACTACCACAAGTGCAAAAAGTGTTTTTTCCACACTAATACAAGTGCGAAAAGTGGTTTTTCAACACTAACACAAGTGCGAAAAGTGTTTTTTCCACACTAATACAAGTGCAAAAGTGGTTTCCTGCACCAACACAAGTGCAAAAAGTGGTTTTTCAGCACTAACACAAGTGCGAAAAGTGGTTTTTCAGCACTACCACAAGTGCAAAAAGTGTTTTTTCCCACTAATACAAGTGCAAAAGTGGTTTCCTGCACCAACACAAGTGCGAAAAGTGGTTTTTCAACACTAACACAAGTGCGAAAAGTGGTTTTTTCCACACTAATACAAGTGCAAAAGTGGTTTTCTGCACCAACACAAGTGTGAAAAGTGGTTTTTCAACACTAACACAAGTGCGAAAAGTGGTTTTTCAACACTAACACAAGTGCGAAAAGTGGTTTTTTCCACACTAATACAAGTGCAAAAGTGGTTTCCTGCACCAACACAAGTGCGAAAAGTGGTTTTTCAACACTAACACAAGTGCGAAAAGTGGTTTTTCAACACTATCACAAGTGCAAAAAGTGTTTTGTCCACACTAATACAAGTGCAAAAGTGGTTTCCTGCACCAACACAAGTGCGAAAAGTGGTTTTCAACACTAACACAAGTGCGAAAAGTGGTTTTTCAACACTAACACAAGTGCGAAAAGTGTTTTTTTCCACACTAATACAAGTGCAAAAGTGGTTTCCTGCACCAACACAAGTGCGAAAAGTGGTTTTTCAACACTAACACAAGTGCGAAAATTGTTTTTCAACACTAACACAAGTGCGAAAAGTGGTTTTTCCACACTAATACAAATGCAAAAGTGGTTTCCTGCACCAACACAAGTGCGAAAAGTGGTTTTTCAACACTAACACAAGTGCGAAAAGTGGTTTTCAACACTAACACAAGTGCGAAAAGTGGTTTTTCAACACTAACACAAGGGCGAAAAGTGGTTTTTCAACACTAACACAAGGCGAAAAGTGGTTTTTCAACACTAACACAAGTGCGAAAAGTGGTTTTTCAACACTAACACAAGTGCGAAAAGTGGTTTTTCCACACTAATACAAGTGCAAAAGTGGTTTCCTGCACCAACACAAGTACGAAAAGTGGTTTTTCAACACTAACACAAGTGCGAAAAGTGGTTTTTCAACACAATCACAAGTGCAAAAAGTGTTTTTTCCACACTAATACAAGTGCAAAAGTGGTTTCCTGCACCAACACAAGTGTGAAAAGTGGTTTTTCAACACTAACACAAGTGCGAAAAGTGGTTTTGTCAACACTAACACAAGTGCGAAAAGTGGTTTTTCAACACTAACACAAGTGCGAAAAGTGTTTTTTCCACACTAATACAAGTGCAAAAGTGGTTTCCTGCACCAACACAAGTGCAAAAAGTGGTTTTTCAACACTAACACAAGTGCGAAAAGTGGTTTTTCAACACTAACACAAGGGCGAAAAGTGGTTTTTCAAAACTAACACAAGGGCGAAAAGTGGTTTTTCAACACTAACACAAGTGCGAAAAGTGGTTTTTCAACACTAACACAAGTGCGAAAAGTGGTTTTTCCACACTAATACAAGTGCAAAAGTGGTTTCCTGCACCAACGCAAGTGTGAAAAGTGGTTTTTCAACACTAACACAAGTGCGAAAAGTGGTTTTTCAACACTAACACAAGTGCGAAAAGTGGTTTTTCCACACTAACACAAGTGCAAAAGTGGTTTCCTGCACCAACACAAGTGCGAAAAGTGGTTTTTCAACACTAACACAAGTGCGAAAAGTGGTTTTTCAACACTATCACAAGTGCAAAAAGTGTTTTGTCCACACTAATACAAGTGCAAAAGTGGTTTCCTGCACCAACACAAGTGCGAAAAGTGGTTTTTCAACACTAACACAAGTGCGAAAAGTGGTTTTTCAACACTAACACAAGTGCGAAAAGTGGTTTTTCAACACTAACACAAGTGCAAAAGTGGTTTCCTGCACCAACACAAGTGCAAAAAGTGGTTTTTCAACACTAACACAAGTGCGAAAAGTGGTTTTTCAACACTACCACAAGTGCAAAAAGTGTTTTTTCCACACTAATACAAGTGCGAAAAGTGGTTTTTCAACACCATCACAAGTGCAAAAAGTGTTTTGTCCACACTAATACAAGTGCAAAAGTGGTTTCCTGCACCAACACAAGTGCGAAAAGTGGTTTTTCAACACTAACACAAGTGCGAAAAGTGGTTTTTAAACACTAACACAAGTGCGAAAAGTGGTTTTTCAACATTAACACAAGTGCGAAAAGTGGTTTTTCCACACTAATACAAGTGCAAAAGTGGTTTCCTGCACTAACACAAGTGCGAAAATTGGTTTTTCAACACTAACACAAGTGCGAAAAGTGGTTTTTCAACACTATCATAAGTGCAAAAAGTGTTTTTTCCACACTAATACAAGTGCAAAAGTGGTTTCCTGCACCAACACAAGTGCAAAAAGTGGTTTTTCAACACTAACACAAGTGCGAAAAGTGGTTTTTCAACACTAACACAAGTGCGAAAAGTGTTTTTTCCACACTACTACAAGTGCAAAAGTGGTTTCCTGCACCAAGACAAGTGCGAAAAGTGGTTTTTCAACACTAACACAAGTGCGAAAAGTGGTTTTTCAACACTAACACAAGTGCGAAAAGTGGTTTTTCCACACTAATACAAGTGCAAAAGTGGTTTCCTGCACCAACACAGGTGCGAAAAGTGGTTTTTCAACACTAACACAAGTGCGAAAAGTGGTTTTTCAACACTAACACAAGTGCGAAAAGTGGTTTTTCAACACTAACACAAGGGCGAAAAGTGGTTTTTCAACACTAACACAAGGGCGAAAAGTGGTTTTTCAACACTAACACAAGTGCGAAAAGTGGTTTTTCAACACTAACACAAGTGCGAAAAGTGGTTTTTCCACACTAATACAAGTGCAAAAGTGGTTTCCTGCACCAACACAAGTACGAAAAGTGGTTTTTCAACACTAACACAAGTGCGAAAAGTGGTTTTTCAACACTATCACAAGTGCAAAAAGTGTTTTTTCCACACTAATACAAGTGCAAAAGTGGTTTCCTGCACCAACACATGTGTGAAAAGTGGTTTTTCAACACTAACACAAGTGCGAAAAGTGGTTTTTCAACACTAACACAAGTGCGAAAAGTGGTTTTTCCACACTAATACAAGTGCAAAAGTGGTTTCCTGCACCAACACAAGTGCGAAAAGTGGTTTTTCAACACTAACACAAGTGCGAAAAGTGGTTTTTCAACACTATCACAAGTGCAAAAAGTGTTTTGTCCACACTAATACAAGTGCAAAAGTGGTTTCCTGCACCAACACAAGTGCGAAAAGTGGTTTTTCAACACTAACACAAGTGCGAAAAGTGGTTTTTCAACACTAACACAAGTGCGAAAAGTGGTTTTTCAACACTAACACAAGTGCGAAAAGTGTTTTTTCCACACTAATACAAGTGCAAAAGTGGTTTCCTGCACCAACACAAGTGCAAAAAGTGTTTTTTCAACACTAACACAAGTGCGAAAAGTGGTTTTTCAACACTAACACAAGGGCGAAAAGTGGTTTTTCAACACTAACACAAGGGCGAAAAGTGGTTTTTCAACACTAACACAAGTGCGAAAAGTGGTTTTTCAACACTAAGACAAGTGCGAAAAGTGGTTTTTCCACACTAATACAAGTGCAAAAGTGGTTTCCTGCACCAACACAAGTGTGAAAAGTGGTTTTTCAACACTAACACAAGTGCGAAAAGTGGTTTTTCAACACTAACACAATTGCGAAAAGTGGTTTTTCCACACTAATACAAGTGCAAAAGTGGTTTCCTGCACCAACACAAGTGCGAAAAGTGGTTTTTCAACACTAACACAAGTGCGAAAAGTGGTTTTTCAACACTATCACAAGTGCAAAAAGTGTTTTGTCCACACTAATACAAGTGCAAAAGTGGTTTCCTGCACCAACACAAGTGCGAAAAGTGGTTTTTCAACACTAACACAAGTGCGAAAAGTGGTTTTCAACACTAACACAAGTGCGAAAAGTGGTTTTTCAACACTAACACAAGTACAAAAGTGGTTTCCTGCACCAACACAAGTGCAAAACGTTGTTTTTCAACACTAACACAAGTGCGAAAAGTGGTTTTTCAACACTACCACAAGTGCAAAAAGTGTTTTTTCCACACTAATACAAGTGCGAAAAGTGGTTTTTCAACACTAACACAAGTGCGAAAAGTGTTTTTTCCACACTAATACAAGTGCAAAAGTGGTTTCCTGCACCAACACAAGTGCAAAAAGTGGTTTTTCAGCACTAACACAAGTGCGAAAAGTGGTTTTTCAGCACTACCACAAGTGCAAAAAGTGTTTTTTTCCCACTAATACAAGTGCAAAAGTGGTTTCCTGCACCAACACAAGTGCGAAAAGTGGTTTTTCAACACTAACACAAGTGCGAAAAGTGGTTTTTCAACACTAATACAAGTGCGAAAAGTGGTTTTCCAACACTAACACAAGTGCGAAAAGTGGTTTTTCCACACTAATACAAGTGCAAAAGTGGTTTCCTGCACCAACACAAGTGCGAAAAGTGGTTTTTCAACACTAACACAAGTGCGAAAAGTGGTTTTTCAACACCATCACAAGTGCAAAAAGTGTTTTGTCCACACTAATACAAGTGCAAAAGTGGTTTCCTGCACCAACACAAGTGCGAAAAGTCGTTTTTCAACACTAACACAAGTGCGAAAAGTGGTTTTTAAACACTAACACAAGTGCGAAAAGTGGTTTTTCCACACTAATACAAGTGCAAAAATGGTTTCCTGCACCAAAACAAGTGCGAAAAGTGGTTTTTCAACACTATCACAAGTGCAAAAAGTGTTTATTCCACACTAATACAAGTGCAAAAGTGGTTTCCTGCACCAACACAAGTGCGAAAAGTGGTTTTTCAACACTAACACAAGTGCGACAAGTGGTTTTTCAACACTAACACAAGTGTGAAAAGTGGTTGTTCCACACTAATACAAGTGCAAAAGTGGTTTCCTGCACCAACACAAGTGCGAAAAGTGGTTTTTCAATACTAACACAAGTGCGAAAAGTGGTTTTTCAACACTATCAGAAGTGCAAAAAGTGTTTTTTCCACACTAATACAAGTGCAAAAGTGGTTTCTTGCACCAACACAAGTGCGAAAAGTGGTTTTTCAACACTAACACAAGTGTGAAAAGTGGTTTTTCAACACTAAAACAGTGCGAAAAGTGGTTTTTCCACACTAATACAAGTGCAAAAGTGGTTTCCTGCACCAACACAAGTGCGAAAAGTGGTTTTTCAACACTAACACAAGTGCGAAAAGTGGTTTTTCAACACTATCACAAGTGCAAAAAGTGTTTTTTCCACACTAATACAAGTGCAAAAGTGGTTTCCTGCACCAACACAAGTGCAAAAAGTGGTTTTTCAACACTAACACAAGTGCGAAAAGTGGTTTTTCAACACTAACACAAGTGCGAAAAGTGTTTTTTCCACACTACTACAAGTGCAAAAGTGGTTTCCTGCACCAAGACAAGTGCGAAAAGTGGTTTTTCAACACTAACACAAGTGCGAAAAGTGGTTTTTCAACACTAACACAAGTGCGAAAAGTGGTTTTTCCACACTAATACAAGTGCAAAAGTGGTTTCCTGCACCAACACAGGTGCGAAAAGTGGTTTTTCAACACTAACACAAGTGCGAAAAGTGGTTTTTCAACACTAACACAAGTGCGAAAAGTGGTTTTTCAACACTAACACAAGGGCGAAAAGTGGTTTTTCAACACTAACACAAGGGCGAAAAGTGGTTTTTCAACACTAACACAAGTGCGAAAAGTGGTTTTTCAACACTAACACAAGTGCGAAAAGTGGTTTTTCCACACTAATACAAGTGCAAAAGTGGTTTCCTGCACCAACACAAGTACGAAAAGTGGTTTTTCAACACTAACACAAGTGCGAAAAGTGGTTTTTCAACACTATCACAAGTGCAAAAAGTGTTTTTTCCACACTAATACAAGTGCAAAAGTGGTTTCCTGCACCAACACATGTGTGAAAAGTGGTTTTTCAACACTAACACAAGTGCGAAAAGTGGTTTTTCAACACTAACACAAGTGCGAAAAGTGGTTTTTCCACACTAATACAAGTGCAAAAGTGGTTTCCTGCACCAACACAAGTGCGAAAAGTGGTTTTTCAACACTAACACAAGTGCGAAAAGTGGTTTTTCAACACTATCACAAGTGCAAAAAGTGTTTTGTCCACACTAATACAAGTGCAAAAGTGGTTTCCTGCACCAACACAAGTGCGAAAAGTGGTTTTTCAACACTAACACAAGTGCGAAAAGTGGTTTTTCAACACTAACACAAGTGCGAAAAGTGGTTTTTCAACACTAACACAAGTGCGAAAAGTGTTTTTTCCACACTAATACAAGTGCAAAAGTGGTTTCCTGCACCAACACAAGTGCAAAAAGTGTTTTTTCAACACTAACACAAGTGCGAAAAGTGGTTTTTCAACACTAACACAAGGGCGAAAAGTGGTTTTTCAACACTAACACAAGGGCGAAAAGTGGTTTTTCAACACTAACACAAGTGCGAAAAGTGGTTTTTCAACACTAAGACAAGTGCGAAAAGTGGTTTTTCCACACTAATACAAGTGCAAAAGTGGTTTCCTGCACCAACACAAGTGTGAAAAGTGGTTTTTCAACACTAACACAAGTGCGAAAAGTGGTTTTTCAACACTAACACAAGTGCGAAAAGTGGTTTTTCCACACTAATACAAGTGCAAAAGTGGTTTCCTGCACCAACACAAGTGCGAAAAGTGGTTTTTCAACACTAACACAAGTGCGAAAAGTGGTTTTTCAACACTATCACAAGTGCAAAAAGTGTTTTGTCCACACTAATACAAGTGCAAAAGTGGTTTCCTGCACCAACACAAGTGCGAAAAGTGGTTTTTCAACACTAACACAAGTGCGAAAAGTGGTTTTCAACACTAACACAAGTGCGAAAAGTGGTTTTTCAACACTAACACAAGTACAAAAGTGGTTTCCTGCACCAACACAAGTGCAAAACGTTGTTTTTCAACACTAACACAAGTGCGAAAAGTGGTTTTTCAACACTACCACAAGTGCAAAAAGTGTTTTTTCCACACTAATACAAGTGCGAAAAGTGGTTTTTCAACACTAACACAAGTGCGAAAAGTGTTTTTTCCACACTAATACAAGTGCAAAAGTGGTTTCCTGCACCAACACAAGTGCAAAAAGTGGTTTTTCAGCACTAACACAAGTGCGAAAAGTGGTTTTTCAGCACTACCACAAGTGCAAAAAGTGTTTTTTCCCACTAATACAAGTGCAAAAGTGGTTTCCTGCACCAACACAAGTGCGAAAAGTGGTTTTTCAACACTAACACAAGTGCGAAAAGTGGTTTTTCAACACTAATACAAGTGCGAAAAGTGGTTTTCCAACACTAACACAAGTGCGAAAAGTGGTTTTTCCACACTAATACAAGTGCAAAAGTGGTTTCCTGCACCAACACAAGTGCGAAAAGTGGTTTTTCAACACTAACACAAGTGCGAAAAGTGGTTTTTCAACACCATCACAAGTGCAAAAAGTGTTTTGTCCACACTAATACAAGTGCAAAAGTGGTTTCCTGCACCAACACAAGTGCGAAAAGTCGTTTTTCAACACTAACACAAGTGCGAAAAGTGGTTTTTAAACACTAACACAAGTGCGAAAAGTGGTTTTTCCACACTAATACAAGTGCAAAAATGGTTTCCTGCACCAAAACAAGGGCGAAAAGTGGTTTTTCAACACTATCACAAGTGCAAAAAGTGTTTATTCCACACTAATACAAGTGCAAAAGTGGTTTCCTGCACCAACACAAGTGCGAAAAGTGGTTTTTCAACACTAACACAAGTGCGAAAAGTGGTTTTTCAACACTAACACAAGTGTGAAAAGTGGTTGTTCCACACTAATACAAGTGCAAAAGTGGTTTCCTGCACCAACACAAGTGCGAAAAGTGGTTTTTCAATACTAACACAAGTGCGAAAAGTGGTTTTTCAACACTATCAGAAGTGCAAAAAGTGTTTTTTCCACACTAATACAAGTGCAAAAGTGGTTTCTTGCACCAACACAAGTGTGAAAAGTGGTTTTTCAACACTAACACAAGTGTGAAAAGTGGTTTTTCAACACTAAAACAGTGCGAAAAGTGGTTTTTCCACACTAATACAAGTGCAAAAGTGGTTTCCTGCACCAACACAAGTGCGAAAAGTGGTTTTTCAACACTAACACAAGTGCGAAAAGTGGTTTTTCAACACTATCACAAGTGCAAAAAGTGTTTTTTCCACACTAATACAAGTGCAAAAGTGGTTTCCTGCACCAACACAAGTGCGAAAAGTGGTTTTTCAACACTAACACAAGTGCGAAAAGTGGTTTTTCAACACTAACACAAGTGCGAAAAGTGTTTTTTCCACACTAATACAAGTGCAAAAGTGGTTTCCTGCACCAACACAAGTGCGAAAAGTGGTTTTTCAACACTAACACAAGTGCGAAAAGTGGTTTTTCAACACTAACACAAGTGCGAAAAGTGGTTTTTCCACACTAATACAAGTGCAAAAGTGGTTTCCTGCACCAACACAAGTGCGAAAAGTGGTTTTTCAACACTAACACAAGTGCGAAAAGTGGTTTTTCAACACTAACACAAGTGCGAAAAGTGGTTTTTCAACACTAACACAAGGGCGAAAAGTGGTTTTTTAACACTAACACAAGGGCGAAAAGTGGTTTTTCAACACTAACACAAGTGCGAAAAGTGGTTTTTCAACACTAACACAAGTGCGAAAAGTGGTTTTTCCACACTAATACAAGTGCAAAAGTGGTTTCCTGCACCAACACAAGTACGAAAAGTGGTTTTTCAACACTAACACAAGTGCGAAAAGTGGTTTTTCAACACTATCACAAGTGCAAAAAGTGTTTTTTCCACACTAATACAAGTGCAAAAGTGGTTTCCTGCACCAACACAAGTGTGAAAAGTGGTTTTTCAACACTAACACAAGTGCGAAAAGTGGTTTTTCAACACTAACACAAGTGCGAAAAGTGGTTTTTCCACACTAATACAAGTGCAAAAGTGGTTTCCTGCACCAACACAAGTGCGAAAAGTGGTTTTTCAACACTAACACAAGTGCGAAAAGTGGTTTTTCAACACTATCACAAGTGCAAAAAGTGTTTTGTCCACACTAATACAAGTGCAAAAGTGGTTTCCTGCACCAACACAAGTGCGAAAAGTGGTTTTTCAACACTAACACAAGTGCGAAAAGTGGTTTTTCAACACTAACACAAGTGCGAAAAGTGGTTTTTCAACACTAACACAAGTGCGAAAAGTGTTTTTTCCACACTAATACAAGTGCAAAAGTGGTTTCCTGCACCAACACAAGTGCAAAAAGTGGTTTTTCAACACTAACACAAGTGCGAAAAGTGGTTTTTCAACACTAACACAAGGGCGAAAAGTGGTTTTTCAACACTAACACAAGGGCGAAAAGTGGTTTTTCAACACTAACACAAGTGCGAAAAGTGGTTTTTCAACACTAACACAAGTGCGAAAAGTGGTTTTTCCACACTAATACAAGTGCAAAAGTGGTTTCCTGCACCAACACAAGTGTGAAAAGTGGTTTTTCAACACTAACACAAGTGCGAAAAGTGGTTTTTCAACACTAACACAAGTGCGAAAAGTGGTTTTTCCACACTAATACAAGTGCAAAAGTGGTTTCCTGCACCAACACAAGTGCGAAAAGTGGTTTTTCAACACTAACACAAGTGCGAAAAGTGGTTTTTCAACACTATCACAAGTGCAAAAAGTGTTTTGTCCACACTAATACAAGTGCAAAAGTGGTTTCCTGCACCAACACAAGTGCGAAAAGTGGTTTTTCAACACTAACACAAGTGCGAAAAGTGGTTTTTCAACACTAACACAAGTGCGAAAAGTGTTTTTTCCACACTAATACAAGTGCAAAAGTGGTTTCCTGCACCAACACAAGTGCGAAAAGTGGTTTTTCAACACTAACACAAGTGCGAAAAGTGGTTTTTCAACACTAACACAAGTGCGAAAAGTGGTTTTTCCACACTAATACAAATGCAAAAGTGGTTTCCTGCACCAACACAAGTGCGAAAAGTGGTTTTTCAACACTAACACAAGTGCGAAAAGTGGTTTTTCAACACTAACACAAGTGCGAAAAGTGGTTTTTCAACACTAACACAAGGGCGAAAAGTGGTTTTTCAACACAAACACAAGGGCGAAAAGTGGTTTTTCAACACTAACACAAGTGCGAAAAGTGGTTTTTCAACACTAACACAAGTGCGAAAAGTGGTTTTTCCACACTAATACAAGTGCAAAAGTGGTTTCCTGCACCAACACAAGTACGAAAAGTGGTTTTTCAACACTAACACAAGTGCGAAAAGTGGTTTTTCAACACTATCACAAGTGCAAAAAGTGTTTTTTCCACACTAATACAAGTGCAAAAGTGGTTTCCTGCACCAACACAAGTGTGAAAAGTGGTTTTTCAACACTAACACAAGTGCGAAAAGTGGTTTTTCAACACTAACACAAGTGCGAAAAGTGGTTTTTCAACACTAACACAAGTGCGAAAAGTGTTTTTTCCACACTAATACAAGTGCAAAAGTGGTTTCCTGCACCAACACAAGTGCAAAAAGTGGTTTTTCAACACTAACACAAGTGCGAAAAGTGGTTTTTCAACACTAACACAAGGGCGAAAAGTGGTTTTTCAACACTAACACAAGGGCGAAAAGTGGTTTTTCAACACTAACACAAGTGCGAAAAGTGGTTTTTCAACACTAACACAAGTGCGAAAAGTGGTTTTTCCACACTAATACAAGTGCAAAAGTGGTTTCCTGCACCAACGCAAGTGTGAAAAGTGGTTTTTCAACACTAACACAAGTGCGAAAAGTGGTTTTTCAACACTAACACAAGTGCGAAAAGTGGTTTTTCCACACTAACACAAGTGCAAAAGTGGTTTCCTGCACCAACACAAGTGCGAAAAGTGGTTTTTCAACACTAACACAAGTGCGAAAAGTGGTTTTTCAACACTATCACAAGTGCAAAAAGTGTTTTGTCCACACTAATACAAGTGCAAAAGTGGTTTCCTGCACCAACACAAGTGCGAAAAGTGGTTTTTCAACACTAACACAAGTGCGAAAAGTGGTTTTTCAACACTAACACAAGTGCGAAAAGTGGTTTTTCAACACTAACACAAGTGCAAAAGTGGTTTCCTGCACCAACACAAGTGCAAAAAGTGGTTTTTCAACACTAACACAAGTGCGAAAAGTGGTTTTTCAACACTACCACAAGTGCAAAAAGTGTTTTTTCCACACTAATACAAGTGCGAAAAGTGGTTTTTCAACACTAACACAAGTGCGAAAAGTGTTTTTTCCACACTAATACAAGTGCAAAAGTGGTTTCCTGCACCAACACAAGTGCAAAAAGTGGTTTTCAGCACTAACACAAGTGCGAAAAGTGGTTTTTCAACACTACCACAAGTGCTAAAAGTGTTTTTTCCACACTAATACAAGTGCAAAAGTGGTTTCCTGCACCAACACAAGTGCGAAAAGTGGTTTTTCAACACTAACACAAGTGCGAAAAGTGGTTTTTCAACACTAACACAAGTGCGAAAAGTGGTTTTCCAACACTAACACAAGTGCGAAAAGTGGTTTTTCCACACTAATACAAGTGCAAAAGTGGTTTCCTGCACCAACACAAGTGCGAAAAGTGGTTTTTCAACACTAACACAAGTGCGAAAAGTGGTTTTTCAACACCATCACAAGTGCAAAAAGTGTTTTGTCCACACTAATACAAGTGCAAAAGTGGTTTCCTGCACCAACACAAGTGCGAAAAGTGGTTTTTCAACACTAACACAAGTGCGAAAAGTGGTTTTGCAACACTATCACAAGTGCAAAAAGTGTTTTTTCCACACTAATACAAGTGCAAAAGTGGTTTCCTGCACCAACACAAGTGTGAAAAGTGGTTTTTCAACACTAACACAAGTGCGAAAAGTGGTTTTTCAACACTAACACAAGTGCGAAAAGTGGTTTTTCCACACTAATACAAGTGCAAAAGTGGTTTTCTGCACCAACACAAGTGCGAAAAGTGGTTTTTCAACACTAACACAAGTGCGAAAAGTGGTTTTTCAACACTATCACAAGTGCAAAAAGTGTTTTGTCCACACTAATACAAGTGCAAAAGTGGTTTCCTGCACCAACACAAGTGCAAAAAGTGGTTTTTCAACACTAACACAAGTGCGAAAAGTGGTTTTTCAACACTAACACAAGGGCGAAAAGTGGTTTTTCAACACTAACACAAGGGCGAAAAGTGGTTTTTCAACACTAACACAAGTGCGAAAAGTGTTTTTTCCACACTAATACAAGTGCAAAAGTGGTTTCCTGCACCAACACAAGTGTGAAAAGTGGTTTTTCAACACTAACACAAGTGCGAAAAGTGGTTTTTCAACACTAACACAAGTGCGAAAAGTGGTTTTTCAACACTAACACAAGTGCGAAAAGTGGTTTTTCCACACTAATACAAGTGCAAAAGTGGTTTCCTGCACCAACACAAGTGTGAAAAGTGGTTTTTCAACACTAACACAAGTGCGAAAAGTGGTTTTTCAACACTAACACAAGTGCGAAAAGTGTTTTTTCCACACTAATACAAGTGCAAAAGTGGTTTCCTGCACCAACACAAGTGCAAAAAGTGGTTTTTCAACACTAACACAAGTGCGAAAAGTAGTTTTTCAACACTAACACAAGGGCGAAAAGTGGTTTTTCAACACTAACACAAGGGCGAAAAGTGGTTTTTCAACACTAACACAAGTGCGAAAAGTGGTTTTTCAACACTAACACAAGTGCGAAAAGTGGTTTTTCCACACTAATACAAGTGCAAAAGTGGTTTCCTGCACCAACGCAAGTGTGAAAAGTGGTTTTTCAACACTAACACAAGTGCGAAAAGTGGTTTTTCAACACTAACACAAGTGCGAAAAGTGGTTTTTCCACACTAACACAAGTGCAAAAGTGGTTTCCTGCACCAACACAAGTGCGAAAAGTGGTTTTTCAACACTAACACAAGTGCGAAAAGTGGTTTTTCAACACTATCACAAGTGCAAAAAGTGTTTTGTCCACACTAATACAAGTGCAAAAGTGGTTTCCTGCACCAACACAAGTGCGAAAAGTGGTTTTTCAACACTAACACAAGTGCGAAAAGTGGTTTTTCAACACTAACACAAGTGCGAAAAGTGGTTTTTCAACACTAACACAAGTGCAAAAGTGGTTTCCTGCACCAACACAAGTGCAAAAAGTGGTTTTTCAACACTAACACATGTGCGAAAAGTGGTTTTTCAACACTACCACAAGTGCAAAAAGTGTTTTTTCCACACTAATACAAGTGCGAAAAGTGGTTTTTCAACACTAACACAAGTGCGAAAAGTGTTTTTTCCACACTAATGCAAGTGCAAAAGTGGTTTCCTGCACCAACACAAGTGCAAAAAGTGGTTTTCAGCACTAACACAAGTGCGAAAAGTGGTTTTTCAACACTACCACAAGTGCTAAAAGTGTTTTTTCCACACTAATACAAGTGCAAAAGTGGTTTCCTGCACCAACACAAGTGCGAAAAGTGGTTTTTCAACACTAACACAAGTGCGAAAAGTGGTTTTTCAACACTAACACAAGTGCGAAAAGTGGTTTTCCAACACTAACACAAGTGCGAAAAGTGGTTTTTCCACACTAATACAAGTGCAAAAGTGGTTTCCTGCACCAACACAAGTGCGAAAAGTGGTTTTTCAACACTAACACAAGTGCGAAAAGTGGTTTTTCAACACCATCACAAGTGCAAAAAGTGTTTTGTCCACACTAATACAAGTGCAAAAGTGGTTTCCTGCACCAACACAAGTGCGAAAAGTGGTTTTTCAACACTAACACAAGTGCGAAAAGTGGTTTTTCAACACTATCACAAGTGCAAAAAGTGTTTTTTCCACACTAATACAAGTGCAAAAGTGGTTTCCTGCACCAACACAAGTGTGAAAAGTGGTTTTTCAACACTAACACAAGTGCGAAAAGTGGTTTTTCAACACTAACACAAGTGCGAAAAGTGGTTTTTCCACACTAATACAAGTGCAAAAGTGGTTTTCTGCACCAACACAAGTGCGAAAAGTGGTTTTTCAACACTAACACAAGTGCGAAAAGTGGTTTTTCAACACTATCACAAATGCAAAAGTGGTTTCCTGCACCAACACAAGTGCGAAAAGTGGTTTTTCAACACTAACACAAGTGCGAAAAGTGGTTTTTCAACACTAACACAAGTGCGAAAAGTGGTTTTTCAACACTAACACAAGGGCGAAAAGTGGTTTTTCAACACAAACACAAGGGCGAAAAGTGGTTTTTCAACACTAACACAAGTGCGAAAAGTGGTTTTTCAACACTAACACAAGTGCGAAAAGTGGTTTTTCCACACTAATACAAGTGCAAAAGTGGTTTCCTGCACCAACACAAGTACGAAAAGTGGTTTTTCAACACTAACACAAGTGCGAAAAGTGGTTTTTCAACACTATCACAAGTGCAAAAAGTGTTTTTTCCACACTAATACAAGTGCAAAAGTGGTTTCCTGCACCAACACAAGTGTGAAAAGTGGTTTTTCAACACTAACACAAGTGCGAAAAGTGGTTTTTCAACACTAACACAAGTGCGAAAAGTGGTTTTTCAACACTAACACAAGTGCGAAAAGTGTTTTTTCCACACTAATACAAGTGCAAAAGTGGTTTCCTGCACCAACACAAGTGCAAAAAGTGGTTTTTCAACACTAACACAAGTGCGAAAAGTGGTTTTTCAACACTAACACAAGGGCGAAAAGTGGTTTTTCAACACTAACACAAGGGCGAAAAGTGGTTTTTCAACACTAACACAAGTGCGAAAAGTGGTTTTTCAACACTAACACAAGTGCGAAAAGTGGTTTTTCCACACTAATACAAGTGCAAAAGTGGTTTCCTGCACCAACGCAAGTGTGAAAAGTGGTTTTTCAACACTAACACAAGTGCGAAAAGTGGTTTTTCAACACTAACACAAGTGCGAAAAGTGGTTTTTCCACACTAATACAAGTGCAAAAGTGGTTTCCTGCACCAACACAAGTGCGAAAAGTGGTTTTTCAACACTAACACAAGTGCGAAAAGTGGTTTTTCAACACTATCACAAGTGCAAAAAGTGTTTTGTCCACACTAATACAAGTGCAAAAGTGGTTTCCTGCACCAACACAAGTGCGAAAAGTGGTTTTTCAACACTAACACAAGTGCGAAAAGTGGTTTTTCAACACTAACACAAGTGCGAAAAGTGTTTTTTCCACACTAATACAAGTGCAAAAGTGGTTTCCTGCACCAACACAAGTGCGAAAAGTGGTTTTTCAACACTAACACAAGTGCGAAAAGTGGTTTTTCAACACTAACACAAGTGCGAAAAGTGGTTTTTCCACACTAATACAAATGCAAAAGTGGTTTCCTGCACCAACACAAGTGCGAAAAGTGGTTTTTCAACACTAACACAAGTGCGAAAAGTGGTTTTTCAACACTAACACAAGTGCGAAAAGTGGTTTTTCAACACTAACACAAGGGCGAAAAGTGGTTTTTCAACACTAACACAAGGGCGAAAAGTGGTTTTTCAACACTAACACAAGTGCGAAAAGTGGTTTTTCAACACTAACACAAGTGCGAAAAGTGGTTTTTCCACACTAATACAAGTGCAAAAGTGGTTTCCTGCACCAACACAAGTACGAAAAGTGGTTTTTCAACACTAACACAAGTGCGAAAAGTGGTTTTTCAACACTATCACAAGTGCAAAAAGTGTTTTTTCCACACTAATACAAGTGCAAAAGTGGTTTCCTGCACCAACACAAGTGTGAAAAGTGGTTTTTCAACACTAACACAAGTGCGAAAAGTGGTTTTTCAACACTAACACAAGTACAAAAGTGGTTTCCTGCACCAACACAAGTGCAAAACGTTGTTTTTCAACACTAACACAAGTGCGAAAAGTGGTTTTTCAACACTACCACAAGTGCAAAAAGTGTTTTTTCCACACTAATACAAGTGCGAAAAGTGGTTTTTCAACACTAACACAAGTGCGAAAAGTGTTTTTTCCACACTAATACAAGTGCAAAAGTGGTTTCCTGCACCAACACAAGTGCAAAAAGTGGTTTTTCAGCACTAACACAAGTGCGAAAAGTGGTTTTTCAGCACTACCACAAGTGCAAAAAGTGTTTTTTCCCACTAATACAAGTGCAAAAGTGGTTTCCTGCACCAACACAAGTGCGAAAAGTGGTTTTTCAACACTAACACAAGTGCGAAAAGTGGTTTTTCAACACTAATACAAGTGCGAAAAGTGGTTTTCCAACACTAACACAAGTGCGAAAAGTGGTTTTTCCACACTAATACAAGTGCAAAAGTGGTTTCCTGCACCAACACAAGTGCGAAAAGTGGTTTTTCAACACTAACACAAGTGCGAAAAGTGGTTTTTCAACACCATCACAAGTGCAAAAAGTGTTTTGTCCACACTAATACAAGTGCAAAAGTGGTTTCCTGCACCAACACAAGTGCGAAAAGTCGTTTTTCAACACTAACACAAGTGCGAAAAGTGGTTTTTAAACACTAACGCAAGTGCGAAAAGTGGTTTTTCCACACTAATACAAGTGCAAAAATGGTTTCCTGCACCAAAACAAGTGCGAAAAGTGGTTTTTCAACACTATCACAAGTGCAAAAAGTGTTTATTCCACACTAATACAAGTGCAAAAGTGGTTTCCTGCACCAACACAAGTGCGAAAAGTGGTTTTTCAACACTAACACAAGTGCGAAAAGTGGTTTTTCAACACTAACACAAGTGTGAAAAGTGGTTGTTCCACACTAATACAAGTGCAAAAGTGGTTTCCTGCACCAACACAAGTGCGAAAAGTGGTTTTTCAATACTAACACAAGTGCGAAAAGTGGTTTTTCAACACTATCAGAAGTACAAAAAGTGTTTTTTCCACACTAATACAAGTGCAAAAGTGGTTTCTTGCACCAACACAAGTGCGAAAAGTGGTTTTTCAACACTAACACAAGTGTGAAAAGTGGTTTTTCAACACTAAAACAGTGCGAAAAGTGGTTTTTCCACACTAATACAAGTGCAAAAGTGGTTTCCTGCACCAACACAAGTGCGAAAAGTGGTTTTTCAACACTAACACAAGTGCGAAAAGTGGTTTTTCAACACTATCACAAGTGCAAAAAGTGTTTTTTCCACACTAATACAAGTGCAAAAGTGGTTTCCTGCACCAACACAAGTGCGAAAAGTGGTTTTTCAACACTAACACAAGTGCGAAAAGTGGTTTTTCAACACTAACACAAGTGCGAAAAGTGTTTTTTCCACACTAATACAAGTGCAAAAGTGGTTTCCTGCACCAACACAAGTGCGAAAAGTGGTTTTTCAACACTAACACAAGTGCGAAAAGTGGTTTTTCAACACTAACACAAGTGCGAAAAGTGGTTTTTCCACACTAATACAAGTGCAAAAGTGGTTTCCTGCACCAACACAAGTGCGAAAAGTGGTTTTTCAACACTAACACAAGTGCGAAAAGTGGTTTTTCAACACTAACACAAGTGCGAAAAGTGGTTTTTCAACACTAACACAAGGGCGAAAAGTGGTTTTTCAACACTAACACAAGGGCGAAAAGTGGTTTTTCAACACTAACACAAGTGCGAAAAGTGGTTTTTCAACACTAACACAAGGGCGAAAAGTGGTTTTTCAACACTAACACAAGGGCGAAAAGTGGTTTTTCAACACTAACACAAGTGCGAAAAGTGGTTTTTCAACACTAACACAAGTGCGAAAAGTGGTTTTTCCACACTAATACAAGTGCAAAAGTGGTTTCCTGCACCAACGCAAGTGTGAAAAGTGGTTTTTCAACACTAACACAAGTGCGAAAAGTGGTTTTTCAACACTAACACAAGTGCGAAAAGTGGTTTTTCCACACTAATACAAGTGCAAAAGTGGTTTCCTGCACCAACACAAGTGCGAAAAGTGGTTTTTCAACACTAACACAAGTGCGAAAAGTGGTTTTTCAACACTATCACAAGTGCAAAAAGTGTTTTGTCCACACTAATACAAGTGCAAAAGTGGTTTCCTGCACCAACACAAGTGCGAAAAGTGGTTTTTCAACACTAACACAAGTGCGAAAAGTGGTTTTTCAACACTAACACAAGTGCGAAAAGTGTTTTTTCCACACTAATACAAGTGCAAAAGTGGTTTCCTGCACCAACACAAGTGCGAAAAGTGGTTTTTCAACACTAACACAAGTGCGAAAAGTGGTTTTTCAACACTAACACAAGTGCGAAAAGTGGTTTTTCCACACTAATACAAATGCAAAAGTGGTTTCCTGCACCAACACAAGTGCGAAAAGTGGTTTTTCAACACTAACACAAGTGCGAAAAGTGGTTTTTCAACACTAACACAAGTGCGAAAAGTGGTTTTTCAACACTAACACAAGGGCGAAAAGTGGTTTTTCAACACTAACACAAGGGCGAAAAGTGGTTTTTCAACACTAACACAAGTGCGAAAAGTGGTTTTTCAACACTAACACAAGTGCGAAAAGTGGTTTTTCCACACTAATACAAGTGCAAAAGTGGTTTCCTGCACCAACACAAGTACGAAAAGTGGTTTTTCAACACTAACACAAGTGCGAAAAGTGGTTTTTCAACACTATCACAAGTGCAAAAAGTGTTTTTTCCACACTAATACAAGTGCAAAAGTGGTTTCCTGCACCAACACAAGTGTGAAAAGTGGTTTTTCAACACTAACACAAGTGCGAAAAGTGGTTTTTCAACACTAACACAAGTACAAAAGTGGTTTCCTGCACCAACACAAGTGCAAAACGTTGTTTTTCAACACTAACACAAGTGCGAAAAGTGGTTTTTCAACACTACCACAAGTGCAAAAAGTGTTTTTTCCACACTAATACAAGTGCGAAAAGTGGTTTTTCAACACTAACACAAGTGCGAAAAGTGTTTTTTCCACACTAATACAAGTGCAAAAGTGGTTTCCTGCACCAACACAAGTGCAAAAAGTGGTTTTTCAGCACTAACACAAGTGCGAAAAGTGGTTTTTCAGCACTACCACAAGTGCAAAAAGTGTTTTTTCCCACTAATACAAGTGCAAAAGTGGTTTCCTGCACCAACACAAGTGCGAAAAGTGGTTTTTCAACACTAACACAAGTGCGAAAAGTGGTTTTTCAACACTAATACAAGTGCGAAAAGTGGTTTTCCAACACTAACACAAGTGCGAAAAGTGGTTTTTCCACACTAATACAAGTGCAAAAGTGGTTTCCTGCACCAACACAAGTGCGAAAAGTGGTTTTTCAACACTAACACAAGTGCGAAAAGTGGTTTTTCAACACCATCACAAGTGCAAAAAGTGTTTTGTCCACACTAATACAAGTGCAAAAGTGGTTTCCTGCACCAACACAAGTGCGAAAAGTCGTTTTTCAACACTAACACAAGTGCGAAAAGTGGTTTTTAAACACTAACGCAAGTGCGAAAAGTGGTTTTTCCACACTAATACAAGTGCAAAAATGGTTTCCTGCACCAAAACAAGTGCGAAAAGTGGTTTTTCAACACTATCACAAGTGCAAAAAGTGTTTATTCCACACTAATACAAGTGCAAAAGTGGTTTCCTGCACCAACACAAGTGCGAAAAGTGGTTTTTCAACACTAACACAAGTGCGAAAAGTGGTTTTTCAACACTAACACAAGTGTGAAAAGTGGTTGTTCCACACTAATACAAGTGCAAAAGTGGTTTCCTGCACCAACACAAGTGCGAAAAGTGGTTTTTCAATACTAACACAAGTGCGAAAAGTGGTTTTTCAACACTATCAGAAGTGCAAAAAGTGTTTTTTCCACACTAATACAAGTGCAAAAGTGGTTTCTTGCACCAACACAAGTGCGAAAAGTGGTTTTTCAACACTAACACAAGTGTGAAAAGTGGTTTTTCAACACTAAAACAGTGCGAAAAGTGGTTTTTCCACACTAATACAAGTGCAAAAGTGGTTTCCTGCACCAACACAAGTGCGAAAAGTGGTTTTTCAACACTAACACAAGTGCGAAAAGTGGTTTTTCAACACTATCACAAGTGCAAAAAGTGTTTTTTCCACACTAATACAAGTGCAAAAGTGGTTTCCTGCACCAACACAAGTGCGAAAAGTGGTTTTTCAACACTAACACAAGTGCGAAAAGTGGTTTTTCAACACTAACACAAGTGCGAAAAGTGTTTTTTCCACACTAATACAAGTGCAAAAGTGGTTTCCTGCACCAACACAAGTGCGAAAAGTGGTTTTTCAACACTAACACAAGTGCGAAAAGTGGTTTTTCAACACTAACACAAGTGCGAAAAGTGGTTTTTCCACACTAATACAAGTGCAAAAGTGGTTTCCTGCACCAACACAAGTGCGAAAAGTGGTTTTTCAACACTAACACAAGTGCGAAAAGTGGTTTTTCAACACTAACACAAGTGCGAAAAGTGGTTTTTCAACACTAACACAAGGGCGAAAAGTGGTTTTTTAACACTAACACAAGGGCGAAAAGTGGTTTTTCAACACTAACACAAGTGCGAAAAGTGGTTTTTCAACACTAACACAAGTGCGAAAAGTGGTTTTTCCACACTAATACAAGTGCAAAAGTGGTTTCCTGCACCAACACAAGTACGAAAAGTGGTTTTTCAACACTAACACAAGTGCGAAAAGTGGTTTTTCAACACTATCACAAGTGTGAAAAGTGGTTGTTCCACACTAATACAAGTGCAAAAGTGGTTTCCTGCACCAACACAAGTGCGAAAAGTGGTTTTTCAATACTAACACAAGTGCGAAAAGTGGTTTTTCAACACTATCAGAAGTGCAAAAAGTGTTTTTTCCACACTAATACAAGTGCAAAAGTGGTTTCTTGCACCAACACAAGTGCGAAAAGTGGTTTTTCAACACTAACACAAGTGTGAAAAGTGGTTTTTCAACACTAAAACAGTGCGAAAAGTGGTTTTTCCACACTAATACAAGTGCAAAAGTGGTTTCCTGCACCAACACAAGTGCGAAAAGTGGTTTTTCAACACTAACACAAGTGCGAAAAGTGGTTTTTCAACACTATCACAAGTGCAAAAAGTGTTTTTTCCACACTAATACAAGTGCAAAAGTGGTTTCCTGCACCAACACAAGTGCGAAAAGTGGTTTTTCAACACTAACACAAGTGCGAAAAGTGGTTTTTCAACACTAACACAAGTGCGAAAAGTGTTTTTTCCACACTAATACAAGTGCAAAAGTGGTTTCCTGCACCAACACAAGTGCGAAAAGTGGTTTTTCAACACTAACACAAGTGCGAAAAGTGGTTTTTCAACACTAACACAAGTGCGAAAAGTGGTTTTTCCACACTAATACAAGTGCAAAAGTGGTTTCCTGCACCAACACAAGTGCGAAAAGTGGTTTTTCAACACTAACACAAGTGCGAAAAGTGGTTTTTCAACACTAACACAAGTGCGAAAAGTGGTTTTTCAACACTAACACAAGGGCGAAAAGTGGTTTTTTAACACTAACACAAGGGCGAAAAGTGGTTTTTCAACACTAACACAAGTGCGAAAAGTGGTTTTTCAACACTAACACAAGTGCGAAAAGTGGTTTTTCCACACTAATACAAGTGCAAAAGTGGTTTCCTGCACCAACACAAGTACGAAAAGTGGTTTTTCAACACTAACACAAGTGCGAAAAGTGGTTTTTCAACACTATCACAAGTGCAAAAAGTGTTTTTTCCACACTAATACAAGTGCAAAAGTGGTTTCCTGCACCAACACAAGTGTGAAAAGTGGTTTTTCAACACTAACACAAGTGCGAAAAGTGGTTTTTCAACACTAACACAAGCGCGAAAAGTGGTTTTTCCACACTAATACAAGTGCAAAAGTGGTTTCCTGCACCAACACAAGTGCGAAAAGTGGTTTTTCAACACTAACACAAGTGCGAAAAGTGGTTTTTCAACACTATCACAAGTGCAAAAAGTGTTTTGTCCACACTAATACAAGTGCAAAAGTGGTTTCCTGCACCAACACAAGTGCGAAAAGTGGTTTTTCAACACTAACACAAGTGCGAAAAGTGGTTTTTCAACACTAACACAAGTGCGAAAAGTGGTTTTTCAACACTAACACAAGTGCGAAAAGTGTTTTTTCCACACTAATACAAGTGCAAAAGTGGTTTCCTGCACCAACACAAGTGCAAAAAGTGGTTTTTCAACACTAACACAAGTGCGAAAAGTGGTTTTTCAACACTAACACAAGGGCGAAAAGTGGTTTTTCAACACTAACACAAGTGCGAAAAGTGGTTTTTCAACACTAACACAAGTGCGAAAAGTGTTTTTTCCACACTAATACAAGTGCAAAAGTGGTTTCCTGCACCAACACAAGTGCAAAAAGTGGTTTTCAGCACTAACACAAGTGCGAAAAGTGGTTTTTCAACACTACCACAAGTGCTAAAAGTGTTTTTTCCACACTAATACAAGTGCAAAAGTGGTTTCCTGCACCAACACAAGTGCGAAAAGTGGTTTTTCAACACTAACACAAGTGCGAAAAGTGGTTTTTCAACACTAACACAAGTGCGAAAAGTGGTTTTCCAACACTAACACAAGTGCGAAAAGTGGTTTTTCCACACTAATACAAGTGCAAAAGTGGTTTCCTGCACCAACACAAGTGCGAAAAGTGGTTTTTCAACACTAACACAAGTGCGAAAAGTGGTTTTTCAACACCATCACAAGTGCAAAAAGTGTTTTGTCCACACTAATACAAGTGCAAAAGTGGTTTCCTGCACCAACACAAGTGCGAAAAGTGGTTTTTCAACACTAACACAAGTGCGAAAAGTGGTTTTTCAACACTATCACAAGTGCAAAAAGTGTTTTTTCCACACTAATACAAGTGCAAAAGTGGTTTCCTGCACCAACACAAGTGTGAAAAGTGGTTTTTCAACACTAACACAAGTGCGAAAAGTGGTTTTTCAACACTAACACAAGTGCGAAAAGTGGTTTTTCCACACTAATACAAGTGCAAAAGTGGTTTTCTGCACCAACACAAGTGCGAAAAGTGGTTTTTCAACACTAACACAAGTGCGAAAAGTGGTTTTTCAACACTATCACAAGTGCAAAAAGTGTTTTGTCCACACTAATACAAGTGCAAAAGTGGTTTCCTGCACCAACACAAGTGCGAAAAGTGGTTTTTCAACACTAACACAAGTGCGAAAAGTGGTTTTTCAACACTAACACAAGTGCGAAAAGTGGTTTTTCAACACTAACACAAGTGCGAAAAGTGTTTTTTCCACACTAATACAAGTGCAAAAGTGGTTTCCTGCACCAACACAAGTGCAAAAAGTGGTTTTTCAACACTAACACAAGTGCGAAAAGTGGTTTTTCAACACTAACACAAGGGCGAAAAGTGGTTTTTCAACACTAACACAAGGGCGAAAAGTGGTTTTTCAACACTAACACAAGTGCGAAAAGTGGTTTTTCAACACTAACACAAGTGCGAAAAGTGGTTTTTCCACACTAATACAAGTGCAAAAGTGGTTTCCTGCACCAACACAAGTGTGAAAAGTGGTTTTTCAACACTAACACAAGTGCGAAAAGTGGTTTTTCAACACTAACACAAGTGCGAAAAGTGGTTTTTCCACACTAATACAAGTGCAAAAGTGGTTTCCTGCACCAACACAAGTGCGAAAAGTGGTTTTTCAACACTAACACAAGTGCGAAAAGTGGTTTTTCAACACTATCACAAGTGCAAAAAGTGTTTTGTCCACACTAATACAAGTGCAAAAGTGGTTTCCTGCACCAACACAAGTGCGAAAAGTGGTTTTTCAACACTAACACAAGTGCGAAAAGTGGTTTTTCAACACTAACACAAGTGCGAAAAGTGTTTTTTCCACACTAATACAAGTGCAAAAGTGGTTTCCTGCACCAACACAAGTGCGAAAAGTGGTTTTTCAACACTAACACAAGTGCGAAAAGTGGTTTTTCAACACTAACACAAGTGCGAAAAGTGGTTTTTCCACACTAATACAAATGCAAAAGTGGTTTCCTGCACCAACACAAGTGCGAAAAGTGGTTTTTCAACACTAACACAAGTGCGAAAAGTGGTTTTTCAACACTAACACAAGTGCGAAAAGTGGTTTTTCAACACTAACACAAGGGCGAAAAGTGGTTTTTCAACACTAACACAAGGGCGAAAAGTGGTTTTTCAACACTAACACAAGTGCGAAAAGTGGTTTTTCAACACTAACACAAGTGCGAAAAGTGGTTTTTCAACACTAACACAAGTGCGAAAAGTGGTTTTCCAACACTAACACAAGTGCGAAAAGTGGTTTTTCCACACTAATACAAGTGCAAAAGTGGTTTCCTGCACCAACACAAGTGCGAAAAGTGGTTTTTCAACACTAACACAAGTGCGAAAAGTGGTTTTTCAACACCATCACAAGTGCAAAAAGTGTTTTGTCCACACTAATACAAGTGCAAAAGTGGTTTCCTGCACCAACACAAGTGCGAAAAGTGGTTTTTCAACACTAACACAAGTGCGAAAAGTGGTTTTTCAACACTATCACAAGTGCAAAAAGTGTTTTTTCCACACTAATACAAGTGCAAAAGTGGTTTCCTGCACCAACACAAGTGTGAAAAGTGGTTTTTCAACACTAACACAAGTGCGAAAAGTGGTTTTTCAACACTAACACAAGTGCGAAAAGTGGTTTTTCCACACTAATACAAGTGCAAAAGTGGTTTTCTGCACCAACACAAGTGCGAAAAGTGGTTTTTCAACACTAACACAAGTGCGAAAAGTGGTTTTTCAACACTATCACAAGTGCAAAAAGTGTTTTGTCCACACTAATACAAGTGCAAAAGTGGTTTCCTGCACCAACACAAGTGCGAAAAGTGGTTTTTCAACACTAACACAAGTGCGAAAAGTGGTTTTTCAACACTAACACAAGTGCGAAAAGTGGTTTTTCAACACTAACACAAGTGCGAAAAGTGTTTTTTCCACACTAATACAAGTGCAAAAGTGGTTTCCTGCACCAACACAAGTGCAAAAAGTGGTTTTTCAACACTAACACAAGTGCGAAAAGTGGTTTTTCAACACTAACACAAGGGCGAAAAGTGGTTTTTCAACACTAACACAAGGGCGAAAAGTGGTTTTTCAACACTAACACAAGTGCGAAAAGTGGTTTTTCAACACTAACACAAGTGCGAAAAGTGGTTTTTCCACACTAATACAAGTGCAAAAGTGGTTTCCTGCACCAACACAAGTGTGAAAAGTGGTTTTTCAACACTAACACAAGTGCGAAAAGTGGTTTTTCAACACTAACACAAGTGCGAAAAGTGGTTTTTCCACACTAATACAAGTGCAAAAGTGGTTTCCTGCACCAACACAAGTGCGAAAAGTGGTTTTTCAACACTAACACAAGTGCGAAAAGTGGTTTTTCAACACTATCACAAGTGCAAAAAGTGTTTTGTCCACACTAATACAAGTGCAAAAGTGGTTTCCTGCACCAACACAAGTGCGAAAAGTGGTTTTTCAACACTAACACAAGTGCGAAAAGTGGTTTTTCAACACTAACACAAGTGCGAAAAGTGTTTTTTCCACACTAATACAAGTGCAAAAGTGGTTTCCTGCACCAACACAAGTGCGAAAAGTGGTTTTTCAACACTAACACAAGTGCGAAAAGTGGTTTTTCAACACTAACACAAGTGCGAAAAGTGGTTTTTCCACACTAATACAAATGCAAAAGTGGTTTCCTGCACCAACACAAGTGCGAAAAGTGGTTTTTCAACACTAACACAAGTGCGAAAAGTGGTTTTTCAACACTAACACAAGTGCGAAAAGTGGTTTTTCAACACTAACACAAGGGCGAAAAGTGGTTTTTCAACACTAACACAAGGGCGAAAAGTGGTTTTTCAACACTAACACAAGTGCGAAAAGTGGTTTTTCAACACTAACACAAGTGCGAAAAGTGGTTTTTCCACACTAATACAAGTGCAAAAGTGGTTTCCTGCACCAACACAAGTACGAAAAGTGGTTTTTCAACACTAACACAAGTGCGAAAAGTGGTTTTTCAACACTATCACAAGTGCAAAAAGTGTTTTTTCCACACTAATACAAGTGCAAAAGTGGTTTCCTGCACCAACACAAGTGTGAAAAGTGGTTTTTCAACACTAACACAAGTGCGAAAAGTGGTTTTTCAACACTAACACAAGTACAAAAGTGGTTTCCTGCACCAACACAAGTGCAAAACGTTGTTTTTCAACACTAACACAAGTGCGAAAAGTGGTTTTTCAACACTACCACAAGTGCAAAAAGTGTTTTTTCCACACTAATACAAGTGCGAAAAGTGGTTTTTCAACACTAACACAAGTGCGAAAAGTGTTTTTTCCACACTAATACAAGTGCAAAAGTGGTTTCCTGCACCAACACAAGTGCAAAAAGTGGTTTTTCAGCACTAACACAAGTGCGAAAAGTGGTTTTTCAGCACTACCACAAGTGCAAAAAGTGTTTTTTCCCACTAATACAAGTGCAAAAGTGGTTTCCTGCACCAACACAAGTGCGAAAAGTGGTTTTTCAACACTAACACAAGTGCGAAAAGTGGTTTTTCAACACTAATACAAGTGCGAAAAGTGGTTTTCCAACACTAACACAAGTGCGAAAAGTGGTTTTTCCACAATAATACAAGTGCAAAAGTGGTTTCCTGCACCAACACAAGTGCGAAAAGTGGTTTTTCAACACTAACACAAGTGCGAAAAGTGGTTTTTCAACACCATCACAAGTGCAAAAAGTGTTTTGTCCACACTAATACAAGTGCAAAAGTGGTTTCCTGCACCAACACAAGTGCGAAAAGTCGTTTTTCAACACTAACACAAGTGCGAAAAGTGGTTTTTAAACACTAACACAAGTGCGAAAAGTGGTTTTTCCACACTAATACAAGTGCAAAAATGGTTTCCTGCACCAAAACAAGTGCGAAAAGTGGTTTTTCAACACTATCACAAGTGCAAAAAGTGTTTATTCCACACTAATACAAGTGCAAAAGTGGTTTCCTGCACCAACACAAGTGCGAAAAGTGGTTTTTCAACACTAACACAAGTGCGAAAAGTGGTTTTTCAACACTAACACAAGTGTGAAAAGTGGTTGTTCCACACTAATACAAGTGCAAAAGTGGTTTCCTGCACCAACACAAGTGCGAAAAGTGGTTTTTCAATACTAACACAAGTGCGAAAAGTGGTTTTTCAACACTATCAGAAGTGCAAAAAGTGTTTTTTCCACACTAATACAAGTGCAAAAGTGGTTTCTTGCACCAACACAAGTGCGAAAAGTGGTTTTTCAACACTAACACAAGTGTGAAAAGTGGTTTTTCAACACTAAAACAGTGCGAAAAGTGGTTTTTCCACACTAATACAAGTGCAAAAGTGGTTTCCTGCACCAACACAAGTGCGAAAAGTGGTTTTTCAACACTAACACAAGTGCGAAAAGTGGTTTTTCAACACTATCACAAGTGCAAAAAGTGTTTTTTCCACACTAATACAAGTGCAAAAGTGGTTTCCTGCACCAACACAAGTGCGAAAAGTGGTTTTTCAACACTAACACAAGTGCGAAAAGTGGTTTTTCAACACTAACACAAGTGCGAAAAGTGTTTTTTCCACACTAATACAAGTGCAAAAGTGGTTTCCTGCACCAACACAAGTGCGAAAAGTGGTTTTTCAACACTAACACAAGTGCGAAAAGTGGTTTTTCAACACTAACACAAGTGCGAAAAGTGGTTTTTCCACACTAATACAAGTGCAAAAGTGGTTTCCTGCACCAACACAAGTGCGAAAAGTGGTTTTTCAACACTAACACAAGTGCGAAAAGTGGTTTTTCAACACTAACACAAGTGCGAAAAGTGGTTTTTCAACACTAACACAAGGGCGAAAAGTGGTTTTTTAACACTAACACAAGGGCGAAAAGTGGTTTTTCAACACTAACACAAGTGCGAAAAGTGGTTTTTCAACACTAACACAAGTGCGAAAAGTGGTTTTTCCACACTAATACAAGTGCAAAAGTGGTTTCCTGCACCAACACAAGTACGAAAAGTGGTTTTTCAACACTAACACAAGTGCGAAAAGTGGTTTTTCAACACTATCACAAGTGCAAAAAGTGTTTTTTCCACACTAATACAAGTGCAAAAGTGGTTTCCTGCACCAACACAAGTGTGAAAAGTGGTTTTTCAACACTAACACAAGTGCGAAAAGTGGTTTTTCAACACTAACACAAGTGCGAAAAGTGGTTTTTCCACACTAATACAAGTGCAAAAGTGGTTTCCTGCACCAACACAAGTGCGAAAAGTGGTTTTTCAACACTAACACAAGTGCGAAAAGTGGTTTTTCAACACTATCACAAGTGCAAAAAGTGTTTTGTCCACACTAATACAAGTGCAAAAGTGGTTTCCTGCACCAACACAAGTGCGAAAAGTGGTTTTTCAACACTAACACAAGTGCGAAAAGTGGTTTTTCAACACTAACACAAGTGCGAAAAGTGGTTTTTCAACACTAACACAAGTGCGAAAAGTGTTTTTTCCACACTAATACAAGTGCAAAAGTGGTTTCCTGCACCAACACAAGTGCAAAAAGTGGTTTTTCAACACTAACACAAGTGCGAAAAGTGGTTTTTCAACACTAACACAAGGGCGAAAAGTGGTTTTTCAACACTAACACAAGTGCGAAAAGTGGTTTTTCAACACTAACACAAGTGCGAAAAGTGTTTTTTCCACACTAATACAAGTGCAAAAGTGGTTTCCTGCACCAACACAAGTGCAAAAAGTGGTTTTCAGCACTAACACAAGTGCGAAAAGTGGTTTTTCAACACTACCACAAGTGCTAAAAGTGTTTTTTCCACACTAATACAAGTGCAAAAGTGGTTTCCTGCACCAACACAAGTGCGAAAAGTGGTTTTTCAACACTAACACAAGTGCGAAAAGTGGTTTTTCAACACTAACACAAGTGCGAAAAGTGGTTTTCCAACACTAACACAAGTGCGAAAAGTGGTTTTTCCACACTAATACAAGTGCAAAAGTGGTTTCCTGCACCAACACAAGTGCGAAAAGTGGTTTTTCAACACTAACACAAGTGCGAAAAGTGGTTTTTCAACACCATCACAAGTGCAAAAAGTGTTTTGTCCACACTAATACAAGTGCAAAAGTGGTTTCCTGCACCAACACAAGTGCGAAAAGTGGTTTTTCAACACTAACACAAGTGCGAAAAGTGGTTTTTCAACACTATCACAAGTGCAAAAAGTGTTTTTTCCACACTAATACAAGTGCAAAAGTGGTTTCCTGCACCAACACAAGTGTGAAAAGTGGTTTTTCAACACTAACACAAGTGCGAAAAGTGGTTTTTCAACACTAACACAAGTGCGAAAAGTGGTTTTTCCACACTAATACAAGTGCAAAAGTGGTTTTCTGCACCAACACAAGTGCGAAAAGTGGTTTTTCAACACTAACACAAGTGCGAAAAGTGGTTTTTCAACACTATCACAAGTGCAAAAAGTGTTTTGTCCACACTAATACAAGTGCAAAAGTGGTTTCCTGCACCAACACAAGTGCGAAAAGTGGTTTTTCAACACTAACACAAGTGCGAAAAGTGGTTTTTCAACACTAACACAAGTGCGAAAAGTGGTTTTTCAACACTAACACAAGTGCGAAAAGTGTTTTTTCCACACTAATACAAGTGCAAAAGTGGTTTCCTGCACCAACACAAGTGCAAAAAGTGGTTTTTCAACACTAACACAAGTGCGAAAAGTGGTTTTTCAACACTAACACAAGGGCGAAAAGTGGTTTTTCAACACTAACACAAGGGCGAAAAGTGGTTTTTCAACACTAACACAAGTGCGAAAAGTGGTTTTTCAACACTAACACAAGTGCGAAAAGTGGTTTTTCCACACTAATACAAGTGCAAAAGTGGTTTCCTGCACCAACACAAGTGTGAAAAGTGGTTTTTCAACACTAACACAAGTGCGAAAAGTGGTTTTTCAACACTAACACAAGTGCGAAAAGTGGTTTTTCCACACTAATACAAGTGCAAAAGTGGTTTCCTGCACCAACACAAGTGCGAAAAGTGGTTTTTCAACACTAACACAAGTGCGAAAAGTGGTTTTTCAACACTATCACAAGTGCAAAAAGTGTTTTGTCCACACTAATACAAGTGCAAAAGTGGTTTCCTGCACCAACACAAGTGCGAAAAGTGGTTTTTCAACACTAACACAAGTGCGAAAAGTGGTTTTTCAACACTAACACAAGTGCGAAAAGTGTTTTTTCCACACTAATACAAGTGCAAAAGTGGTTTCCTGCACCAACACAAGTGCGAAAAGTGGTTTTTCAACACTAACACAAGTGCGAAAAGTGGTTTTTCAACACTAACACAAGTGCGAAAAGTGGTTTTTCCACACTAATACAAATGCAAAAGTGGTTTCCTGCACCAACACAAGTGCGAAAAGTGGTTTTTCAACACTAACACAAGTGCGAAAAGTGGTTTTTCAACACTAACACAAGTGCGAAAAGTGGTTTTTCAACACTAACACAAGGGCGAAAAGTGGTTTTTCAACACTAACACAAGGGCGAAAAGTGGTTTTTCAACACTAACACAAGTGCGAAAAGTGGTTTTTCAACACTAACACAAGTGCGAAAAGTGGTTTTTCCACACTAATACAAGTGCAAAAGTGGTTTCCTGCACCAACACAAGTACGAAAAGTGGTTTTTCAACACTAACACAAGGGCGAAAAGTGGTTTTTCAACACTAACACAAGTGCGAAAAGTGGTTTTTCAACACTAACACAAGTGCGAAAAGTGGTTTTTCAACACTATCACAAGTGCAAAAAGTGTTTTTTCCACACTATTACAAGTGCAAAAGTGGTTTCCTGCACCAACACAAGTGTGAAAAGTGGTTTTTCAACACTAACACAAGTGCGAAAAGTGGTTTTTCAACACTAACACAAGTACAAAAGTGGTTTCCTGCACCAACACAAGTGCAAAACGTTGTTTTTCAACACTAACACAAGTGCGAAAAGTGGTTTTTCAACACTACCACAAGTGCAAAAAGTGTTTTTTCCACACTAATACAAGTGCGAAAAGTGGTTTTTCAACACTAACACAAGTGCGAAAAGTGTTTTTTCCACACTAATACAAGTGCAAAAGTGGTTTCCTGCACCAACACAAGTGCAAAAAGTGGTTTTTCAGCACTAACACAAGTGCGAAAAGTGGTTTTTCAGCACTACCACAAGTGCAAAAAGTGTTTTTTCCCACTAATACAAGTGCAAAAGTGGTTTCCTGCACCAACACAAGTGCGAAAAGTGGTTTTTCAACACTAACACAAGTGCGAAAAGTGGTTTTTCAACACTAATACAAGTGCGAAAAGTGGTTTTCCAACACTAACACAAGTGCGAAAAGTGGTTTTTCCACAATAATACAAGTGCAAAAGTGGTTTCCTGCACCAACACAAGTGCGAAAAGTGGTTTTTCAACACTAACACAAGTGCGAAAAGTGGTTTTTCAACACCATCACAAGTGCAAAAAGTGTTTTGTCCACACTAATACAAGTGCAAAAGTGGTTTCCTGCACCAACACAAGTGCGAAAAGTCGTTTTTCAACACTAACACAAGTGCGAAAAGTGGTTTTTAAACACTAACACAAGTGCGAAAAGTGGTTTTTCCACACTAATACAAGTGCAAAAATGGTTTCCTGCACCAAAACAAGTGCGAAAAGTGGTTTTTCAACACTATCACAAGTGCAAAAAGTGTTTATTCCACACTAATACAAGTGCAAAAGTGGTTTCCTGCACCAACACAAGTGCGAAAAGTGGTTTTTCAACACTAACACAAGTGCGAAAAGTGGTTTTTCAACACTAACACAAGTGTGAAAAGTGGTTGTTCCACACTAATACAAGTGCAAAAGTGGTTTCCTGCACCAACACAAGTGCGAAAAGTGGTTTTTCAATACTAACACAAGTGCGAAAAGTGGTTTTTCAACACTATCAGAAGTGCAAAAAGTGTTTTTTCCACACTAATACAAGTGCAAAAGTGGTTTCTTGCACCAACACAAGTGCGAAAAGTGGTTTTTCAACACTAACACAAGTGTGAAAAGTGGTTTTTCAACACTAAAACAGTGCGAAAAGTGGTTTTTCCACACTAATACAAGTGCAAAAGTGGTTTCCTGCACCAACACAAGTGCGAAAAGTGGTTTTTCAACACTAACACAAGTGCGAAAAGTGGTTTTTCAACACTATCACAAGTGCAAAAAGTGTTTTTTCCACACTAATACAAGTGCAAAAGTGGTTTCCTGCACCAACACAAGTGCGAAAAGTGGTTTTTCAACACTAACACAAGTGCGAAAAGTGGTTTTTCAACACTAACACAAGTGCGAAAAGTGTTTTTTCCACACTAATACAAGTGCAAAAGTGGTTTCCTGCACCAACACAAGTGCGAAAAGTGGTTTTTCAACACTAACACAAGTGCGAAAAGTGGTTTTTCAACACTAACACAAGTGCGAAAAGTGGTTTTTCCACACTAATACAAGTGCAAAAGTGGTTTCCTGCACCAACACAAGTGCGAAAAGTGGTTTTTCAACACTAACACAAGTGCGAAAAGTGGTTTTTCAACACTAACACAAGTGCGAAAAGTGGTTTTTCAACACTAACACAAGGGCGAAAAGTGGTTTTTTAACACTAACACAAGGGCGAAAAGTGGTTTTTCAACACTAACACAAGTGCGAAAAGTGGTTTTTCAACACTAACACAAGTGCGAAAAGTGGTTTTTCCACACTAATACAAGTGCAAAAGTGGTTTCCTGCACCAACACAAGTACGAAAAGTGGTTTTTCAACACTAACACAAGTGCGAAAAGTGGTTTTTCAACACTATCACAAGTGCAAAAAGTGTTTTTTCCACACTAATACAAGTGCAAAAGTGGTTTCCTGCACCAACACAAGTGTGAAAAGTGGTTTTTCAACACTAACACAAGTGCGAAAAGTGGTTTTTCAACACTAACACAAGTGCGAAAAGTGGTTTTTCCACACTAATACAAGTGCAAAAGTGGTTTCCTGCACCAACACAAGTGCGAAAAGTGGTTTTTCAACACTAACACAAGTGCGAAAAGTGGTTTTTCAACACTATCACAAGTGCAAAAAGTGTTTTGTCCACACTAATACAAGTGCAAAAGTGGTTTCCTGCACCAACACAAGTGCGAAAAGTGGTTTTTCAACACTAACACAAGTGCGAAAAGTGGTTTTTCAACACTAACACAAGTGCGAAAAGTGGTTTTTCAACACTAACACAAGTGCGAAAAGTGTTTTTTCCACACTAATACAAGTGCAAAAGTGGTTTCCTGCACCAACACAAGTGCAAAAAGTGGTTTTTCAACACTAACACAAGTGCGAAAAGTGGTTTTTCAACACTAACACAAGGGCGAAAAGTGGTTTTTCAACACTAACACAAGGGCGAAAAGTGGTTTTTCAACACTAACACAAGTGCGAAAAGTGGTTTTTCAACACTAACACAAGTGCGAAAAGTGGTTTTTCCACACTAATACAAGTGCAAAAGTGGTTTCCTGCACCAACACAAGTGTGAAAAGTGGTTTTTCAACACTAACACAAGTGCGAAAAGTGGTTTTTCAACACTAACACAAGTGCGAAAAGTGGTTTTTCCACACTAATACAAGTGCAAAAGTGGTTTCCTGCACCAACACAAGTGCGAAAAGTGGTTTTTCAACACTAACACAAGTGCGAAAAGTGGTTTTTCAACACTATCACAAGTGCAAAAAGTGTTTTGTCCACACTAATACAAGTGCAAAAGTGGTTTCCTGCACCAACACAAGTGCGAAAAGTGGTTTTTCAACACTAACACAAGTGCGAAAAGTGGTTTTTCAACACTAACACAAGTGCGAAAAGTGTTTTTTCCACACTAATACAAGTGCAAAAGTGGTTTCCTGCACCAACACAAGTGCGAAAAGTGGTTTTTCAACACTAACACAAGTGCGAAAAGTGGTTTTTCAACACTAACACAAGTGCGAAAAGTGGTTTTTCCACACTAATACAAATGCAAAAGTGGTTTCCTGCACCAACACAAGTGCGAAAAGTGGTTTTTCAACACTAACACAAGTGCGAAAAGTGGTTTTTCAACACTAACACAAGTGCGAAAAGTGGTTTTTCAACACTAACACAAGGGCGAAAAGTGGTTTTTCAACACAAACACAAGGGCGAAAAGTGGTTTTTCAACACTAACACAAGTGCGAAAAGTGGTTTTTCAACACTAACACAAGTGCGAAAAGTGGTTTTTCCACACTAATACAAGTGCAAAAGTGGTTTCCTGCACCAACACAAGTACGAAAAGTGGTTTTTCAACACTAACACAAGTGCGAAAAGTGGTTTTTCAACACTATCACAAGTGCAAAAAGTGTTTTTTCCACACTAATACAAGTGCAAAAGTGGTTTCCTGCACCAACACATGTGTGAAAAGTGGTTTTTCAACACTAACACAAGTGCGAAAAGTGGTTTTTCAACACTAACACAAGTGCGAAAAGTGGTTTTTCAACACTAACACAAGTGCGAAAAGTGTTTTTTCCACACTAATACAAGTGCAAAAGTGGTTTCCTGCACCAACACAAGTGCAAAAAGTGGTTTTTCAACACTAACACAAGTGCGAAAAGTGGTTTTTCAACACTAACACAAGGGCGAAAAGTGGTTTTTCAACACTAACACAAGGGCGAAAAGTGGTTTTTCAACACTAACACAAGTGCGAAAAGTGGTTTTTCAACACTAACACAAGTGCGAAAAGTGGTTTTTCCACACTAATACAAGTGCAAAAGTGGTTTCCTGCACCAACGCAAGTGTGAAAAGTGGTTTTTCAACACTAACACAAGTGCGAAAAGTGGTTTTTCAACACTAACACAAGTGCGAAAAGTGGTTTTTCCACACTAACACAAGTACAAAAGTGGTTTCCTGCACCAACACAAGTGCGAAAAGTGGTTTTTCAACACTAACACAAGTGCGAAAAGTGGTTTTTCAACACTATCACAAGTGCAAAAAGTGTTTTGTCCACACTAATACAAGTGCAAAAGTGGTTTCCTGCACCAACACAAGTGCGAAAAGTGGTTTTTCAACACTAACACAAGTGCGAAAAGTGGTTTTTCAACACTAACACAAGTGCGAAAAGTGGTTTTTCAACACTAACACAAGTGCAAAAGTGGTTTCCTGCACCAACACAAGTGCAAAAAGTGGTTTTTCAACACTAACACAAGTGCGAAAAGTGGTTTTTCAACACTACCACAAGTGCAAAAAGTGTTTTTTCCACACTAATACAAGTGCGAAAAGTGGTTTTTCAACACTAACACAAGTGCGAAAAGTGTTTTTTCCACACTAACACAAGTGCGAAAAGTGGTTTTTCAACACTAACACAAGTGCGAAAGTGGTTTTTCAACACTAACACAAGGGCGAAAAGTGGTTTTTTAACACTAACACAAGGGCGAAAAGTGGTTTTTCAACACTAACACAAGTGCGAAAAGTGGTTTTTCAACACTAACACAAGTGCGAAAGTGGTTTTTCCACACTAATACAAGTGCAAAAGTGGTTTCCTGCACCAACACAAGTACGAAAAGTGGTTTTTCAACACTAACACAAGTGCGAAAAGTGGTTTTTCAACACTATCACAAGTGCAAAAAGTGTTTTTTCCACACTAATACAAGTGCAAAAGTGGTTTCCTGCACCAACACAAGTGTGAAAAGTGGTTTTTCAACACTAACACAAGTGCGAAAAGTGGTTTTTCAACACTAACACAAGTGCGAAAAGTGGTTTTTCCACACTAATACAAGTGCAAAAGTGGTTTCCTGCACCAACACAAGTGCGAAAAGTGGTTTTTCAACACTAACACAAGTGCGAAAAGTGGTTTTTCAACACTATCACAAGTGCAAAAAGTGTTTTGTCCACACTAATACAAGTGCAAAAGTGGTTTCCTGCACCAACACAAGTGCGAAAAGTGGTTTTTCAACACTAACACAAGTGCGAAAAGTGGTTTTTCAACACTAACACAAGTGCGAAAAGTGGTTTTTCAACACTAACACAAGTGCGAAAAGTGTTTTTTCCACACTAATACAAGTGCAAAAGTGGTTTCCTGCACCAACACAAGTGCAAAAAGTGGTTTTTCAACACTAACACAAGTGCGAAAAGTGGTTTTTCAACACTAACACAAGGGCGAAAAGTGGTTTTTCAACACTAACACAAGGGCGAAAAGTGGTTTTTCAACACTAACACAAGGGCGAAAAGTGGTTTTTCAACACTAACACAAGTGCGAAAAGTGGTTTTTCAACACTAACACAAGTGCGAAAAGTGGTTTTTCCACACTAATACAAGTGCAAAAGTGGTTTCCTGCACCAACACAAGTGTGAAAAGTGGTTTTTCAACACTAACACAAGTGCGAAAAGTGGTTTTTCAACACTAACACAAGTGCGAAAAGTGGTTTTTCCACACTAATACAAGTGCAAAAGTGGTTTCCTGCACCAACACAAGTGCGAAAAGTGGTTTTTCAACACTAACACAAGTGCGAAAAGTGGTTTTTCAACACTATCACAAGTGCAAAAAGTGTTTTGTCCACACTAATACAAGTGCAAAAGTGGTTTCCTGCACCAACACAAGTGCGAAAAGTGGTTTTTCAACACTAACACAAGTGCGAAAAGTGGTTTTTCAACACTAACACAAGTGCGAAAAGTGTTTTTTCCACACTAATACAAGTGCAAAAGTGGTTTCCTGCACCAACACAAGTGCGAAAAGTGGTTTTTCAACACTAACACAAGTGCGAAAAGTGGTTTTTCAACACTAACACAAGTGCGAAAAGTGGTTTTTCCACACTAATACAAATGCAAAAGTGGTTTCCTGCACCAACACAAGTGCGAAAAGTGGTTTTTCAACACTAACACAAGTGCGAAAAGTGGTTTTTCAACACTAACACAAGTGCGAAAAGTGGTTTTTCAACACTAACACAAGGGCGAAAAGTGGTTTTTCAACACAAACACAAGGGCGAAAAGTGGTTTTTCAACACTAACACAAGTGCGAAAAGTGGTTTTTCAACACTAACACAAGTGCGAAAAGTGGTTTTTCCACACTAATACAAGTGCAAAAGTGGTTTCCTGCACCAACACAAGTACGAAAAGTGGTTTTTCAACACTAACACAAGTGCGAAAAGTGGTTTTTCAACACTATCACAAGTGCAAAAAGTGTTTTTTCCACACTAATACAAGTGCAAAAGTGGTTTCCTGCACCAACACATGTGTGAAAAGTGGTTTTTCAACACTAACACAAGTGCGAAAAGTGGTTTTTCAACACTAACACAAGTGCGAAAAGTGGTTTTTCAACACTAACACAAGTGCGAAAAGTGTTTTTTCCACACTAATACAAGTGCAAAAGTGGTTTCCTGCACCAACACAAGTGCAAAAAGTGGTTTTTCAACACTAACACAAGTGCGAAAAGTGGTTTTTCAACACTAACACAAGGGCGAAAAGTGGTTTTTCAACACTAACACAAGGGCGAAAAGTGGTTTTTCAACACTAACACAAGTGCGAAAAGTGGTTTTTCAACACTAACACAAGTGCGAAAAGTGGTTTTTCCACACTAATACAAGTGCAAAAGTGGTTTCCTGCACCAACGCAAGTGTGAAAAGTGGTTTTTCAACACTAACACAAGTGCGAAAAGTGGTTTTTCAACACTAACACAAGTGCGAAAAGTGGTTTTTCCACACTAACACAAGTACAAAAGTGGTTTCCTGCACCAACACAAGTGCGAAAAGTGGTTTTTCAACACTAACACAAGTGCGAAAAGTGGTTTTTCAACACTATCACAAGTGCAAAAAGTGTTTTGTCCACACTAATACAAGTGCAAAAGTGGTTTCCTGCACCAACACAAGTGCGAAAAGTGGTTTTTCAACACTAACACAAGTGCGAAAAGTGGTTTTTCAACACTAACACAAGTGCGAAAAGTGGTTTTTCAACACTAACACAAGTGCAAAAGTGGTTTCCTGCACCAACACAAGTGCAAAAAGTGGTTTTTCAACACTAACACAAGTGCGAAAAGTGGTTTTTCAACACTACCACAAGTGCAAAAAGTGTTTTTTCCACACTAATACAAGTGCGAAAAGTGGTTTTTCAACACTAACACAAGTGCGAAAAGTGTTTTTTCCACACTAATACAAGTGCAAAAGTGGTTTCCTGCACCAACACAAGTGCAAAAAGTGGTTTTCAGCACTAACACAAGTGCGAAAAGTGGATTTTCAACACTACCACAAGTGCTAAAAGTGTTTTTTCCACACTAATACAAGTGCAAAAGTGGTTTCCTGCACCAACACAAGTGCGAAAAGTGGTTTTTCAACACTAACACAAGTGCGAAAAGTGGTTTTTCAACACTAACACAAGTGCGAAAAGTGGTTTTCCAACACTAACACAAGTGCGAAAAGTGGTTTTTCCACACTAATACAAGTGCAAAAGTGGTTTCCTGCACCAACACAAGTGCGAAAAGTGGTTTTTCAACACTAACACAAGTGCGAAAAGTGGTTTTTCAACACCATCACAAGTGCAAAAAGTGTTTTGTCCACACTAATACAAGTGCAAAAGTGGTTTCCTGCACCAACACAAGTGCGAAAAGTGGTTTTTCAACACTAACACAAGTGCGAAAAGTGGTTTTTAAACACTATCACAAGTGCAAAAAGTGTTTTTTCCACACTAATACAAGTGCAAAAGTGGTTTCCTGCACCAACACAAGTGTGAAAAGTGGTTTTTCAACACTAACACAAGTGCGAAAAGTGGTTTTTCAACACTAACACAAGTGCGAAAAGTGGTTTTTCCACACTAATACAAGTGCAAAAGTGGTTTTCTGCACCAACACAAGTGCGAAAAGTGGTTTTTCAACACTAACACAAGTGCGAAAAGTGGTTTTTCAACACTATCACAAGTGCAAAAAGTGTTTTGTCCACACTAATACAAGTGCAAAAGTGGTTTCCTGCACCAACACAAGTGCGAAAAGTGGTTTTTCAACACTAACACAAGTGCGAAAAGTGGTTTTTCAACACTAACACAAGTGCGAAAAGTGGTTTTTCAACACTAACACAAGTGCGAAAAGTGTTTTTTCCACACTAATACAAGTGCAAAAGTGGTTTCCTGCACCAACACAAGTGCAAAAAGTGGTTTTTCAACACTAACACAAGTGCGAAAAGTGGTTTTTCAACACTAACACAAGGGCGAAAAGTGGTTTTTCAACACTAACACAAGGGCGAAAAGTGGTTTTTCAACACTAACACAAGTGCGAAAAGTGGTTTTTCAACACTAACACAAGTGCGAAAAGTGGTTTTTTCCACACTAATACAAGTGCAAAAGTGGTTTCCTGCACCAACACAAGTGTGAAAAGTGGTTTTTCAACACTAACACAAGTGCAAAAAGTGGTTTTTCAACACTAACACAAGTGCGAAAAGTGTTTTTTCCACACTAATACAAGTGCAAAAGTGGTTTCCTGCACCAACACAAGTGCAAAAAGTGGTTTTTCAACACTAACACAAGTGCGAAAAGTGGTTTTTCAACACTAACACAAGGGCGAAAAGTGGTTTTTCAACACTAACACAAGGGCGAAAAGTGGTTTTTCAACACTAACACAAGTGCGAAAAGTGGTTTTTCAACACTAACACAAGTGCGAAAAGTGGTTTTTCCACACTAATACAAGTGCAAAAGTGGTTTCCTGCACCAACGCAAGTGTGAAAAGTGGTTTTTCAACACTAACACAAGTGCGAAAAGTGGTTTTTCAACACTAACACAAGTGCGAAAAGTGGTTTTTCCACACTAACACAAGTGCAAAAGTGGTTTCCTGCACCAACACAAGTGCGAAAAGTGGTTTTTCAACACTAACACAAGTGCGAAAAGTGGTTTTTCAACACTATCACATGTGCAAAAAGTGTTTTGTCCACACTAATACAAGTGCAAAAGTGGTTTCCTGCACCAACACAAGTGCGAAAAGTGGTTTTTCAACACTAACACAAGTGCGAAAAGTGGTTTTTCAACACTAACACAAGTGCGAAAAGTGGTTTTTCAACACTAACACAAGTGCAAAAGTGGTTTCCTGCACCAACACAAGTGCAAAAAGTGGTTTTTCAACACTAACACAAGTGCGAAAAGTGGTTTATCAACACTACCACAAGTGCAAAAAGTGTTTTTTCCACACTAATACAAGTGCGAAAAGTGGTTTTTCAACACTAACACAAGTGCGAAAAGTGTTTTTTCCACACTAATACAAGTGCAAAAGTGGTTTCCTGCACCAACACAAGTGCAAAAAGTGGTTTTCAGCACTAACACAAGTGCGAAAAGTGGTTTTTCAACACTACCACAAGTGCTAAAAGTGTTTTTTCCACACTAATACAAGTGCAAAAGTGGTTTCCTGCACCAACACAAGTGCGAAAAGTGGTTTTTCAACACTAACACAAGTGCGAAAAGTGGTTTTTCAACACTAACACAAGTGCGAAAAGTGGTTTTCCAACACTAACACAAGTGCGAAAAGTGGTTTTTCCACACTAATACAAGTGCAAAAGTGGTTTCCTGCACCAACACAAGTGCGAAAAGTGGTTTTTCAACACTAACACAAGTGCGAAAAGTGGTTTTTCAACACCATCACAAGTGCAAAAAGTGTTTTTTCCACACTAATACAAGTGCAAAAGTGGTTTCCTGCACCAACACAAGTGCGAAAAGTGGTTTTTCAACACTAACACAAGTGTGAAAAGTGGTTTTTCAACACTAAAACAGTGCGAAAAGTGGTTTTTCCACACTAATACAAGTGCAAAAGTGGTTTCCTGCACCAACCCAAGTGCGAAAAGTGGTTTTTCAACACTAACACAAGTGCGAAAAGTGGTTTTTCAACACTATCACAAGTGCAAAAAGTGTTTTTTCCACACTAATACAAGTGCAAAAGTGGTTTCCTGCACCAACACAAGTGCGAAAAGTGGTTTTTCAACACTAACACAAGTGCGAAAAGTGGTTTTTCAACACTAACACAAGTGCGAAAAGTGTTTTTTCCACACTAATACAAGTGCAAAAGTGGTTTCCTGCACCAACACAAGTGCGAAAAGTGGTTTTTCAACACTAACACAAGTGCGAAAAGTGGTTTTTCAACACTAACACAAGTGCGAAAAGTGGTTTTTCCACACTAATACAAGTGCAAAAGTGGTTTCCTGCACCAACACAAGTGCGAAAAGTGGTTTTTCAACACTAACACAAGTGCGAAAAGTGGTTTTTCAACACTAACACAAGTGCGAAAAGTGGTTTTTCAACACTAACACAAGGGCGAAAAGTGGTTTTTTAACACTAACACAAGGGCGAAAAGTGGTTTTTCAACACTAACACAAGTGCGAAAAGTGGTTTTTCAACACTAACACAAGTGCGAAAAGTGGTTTTTCCACACTAATACAAGTGCAAAAGTGGTTTCCTGCACCAACACAAGTACGAAAAGTGGTTTTTCAACACTAACACAAGTGCGAAAAGTGGTTTTTCAACACTATCACAAGTGCAAAAAGTGTTTTTTCCACACTAATACAAGTGCAAAAGTGGTTTCCTGCACCAACACAAGTGTGAAAAGTGGTTTTTCAACACTAACACAAGTGCGAAAAGTGGTTTTTCAACACTAACACAAGTGCGAAAAGTGGTTTTTCCACACTAATACAAGTGCAAAAGTGGTTTCCTGCACCAACACAAGTGCGAAAAGTGGTTTTTCAACACTAACACAAGTGCGAAAAGTGGTTTTTCAACACTATCACAAGTGCAAAAAGTGTTTTGTCCACACTAATACAAGTGCAAAAGTGGTTTCCTGCACCAACACAAGTGCGAAAAGTGGTTTTTCAACACTAACACAAGTGCGAAAAGTGGTTTTTCAACACTAACACAAGTGCGAAAAGTGGTTTTTCAACACTAACACAAGTGCGAAAAGTGTTTTTTCCACACTAATACAAGTGCAAAAGTGGTTTCCTGCACCAACACAAGTGCAAAAAGTGGTTTTTCAACACTAACACAAGTGCGAAAAGTGGTTTTTCAACACTAACACAAGGGCGAAAAGTGGTTTTTCAACACTAACACAAGGGCGAAAAGTGGTTTTTCAACACTAACACAAGTGCGAAAAGTGGTTTTTCAACACTAACACAAGTGCGAAAAGTGGTTTTTCCACACTAATACAAGTGCAAAAGTGGTTTCCTGCACCAACACAAGTGTGAAAAGTGGTTTTTCAACACTAACACAAGTGCGAAAAGTGGTTTTTCAACACTAACACAAGTGCGAAAAGTGGTTTTTCCACACTAATACAAGTGCAAAAGTGGTTTCCTGCACCAACACAAGTGCGAAAAGTGGTTTTTCAACACTAACACAAGTGCGAAAAGTGGTTTTTCAACACTATCACAAGTGCAAAAAGTGTTTTGTCCACACTAATACAAGTGCAAAAGTGGTTTCCTGCACCAACACAAGTGCGAAAAGTGGTTTTTCAACACTAACACAAGTGCGAAAAGTGGTTTTTCAACACTAACACAAGTGCGAAAAGTGTTTTTTCCACACTAATACAAGTGCAAAAGTGGTTTCCTGCACCAACACAAGTGCGAAAAGTGGTTTTTCAACACTAACACAAGTGCGAAAAGTGGTTTTTCAACACTAACACAAGTGCGAAAAGTGGTTTTTCCACACTAATACAAATGCAAAAGTGGTTTCCTGCACCAACACAAGTGCGAAAAGTGGTTTTTCAACACTAACACAAGTGCGAAAAGTGGTTTTTCAACACTAACACAAGTGCGAAAAGTGGTTTTTCAACACTAACACAAGGGCGAAAAGTGGTTTTTCAACACAAACACAAGGGCGAAAAGTGGTTTTTCAACACTAACACAAGTGCGAAAAGTGGTTTTTCAACACTAACACAAGTGCGAAAAGTGGTTTTTCCACACTAATACAAGTGCAAAAGTGGTTTCCTGCACCAACACAAGTACGAAAAGTGGTTTTTCAACACTAACACAAGTGCGAAAAGTGGTTTTTCAACACTATCACAAGTGCAAAAAGTGTTTTTTCCACACTAATACAAGTGCAAAAGTGGTTTCCTGCACCAACACAAGTGTGAAAAGTGGTTTTTCAACACTAACACAAGTGCGAAAAGTGGTTTTTCAACACTAACACAAGTGCGAAAAGTGGTTTTTCAACACTAACACAAGTGCGAAAAGTGTTTTTTCCACACTAATACAAGTGCAAAAGTGGTTTCCTGCACCAACACAAGTGCAAAAAGTGGTTTTTCAACACTAACACAAGTGCGAAAAGTGGTTTTTCAACACTAACACAAGGGCGAAAAGTGGTTTTTCAACACTAACACAAGGGCGAAAAGTGGTTTTTCAACACTAACACAAGTGCGAAAAGTGGTTTTTCAACACTAACACAAGTGCGAAAAGTGGTTTTTCCACACTAATACAAGTGCAAAAGTGGTTTCCTGCACCAACGCAAGTGTGAAAAGTGGTTTTTCAACACTAACACAAGTGCGAAAAGTGGTTTTTCAACACTAACACAAGTGCGAAAAGTGGTTTTTCCACACTAACACAAGTACAAAAGTGGTTTCCTGCACCAACACAAGTGCGAAAAGTGGTTTTTCAACACTAACACAAGTGCGAAAAGTGGTTTTTCAACACTATCACAAGTGCAAAAAGTGTTTTGTCCACACTAATACAAGTGCAAAAGTGGTTTCCTGCACCAACACAAGTGCGAAAAGTGGTTTTTCAACACTAACACAAGTGCGAAAAGTGGTTTTTCAACACTAACACAAGTGCGAAAAGTGGTTTTTCAACATTAACACAAGTGCAAAAGTGGTTTCCTGCACCAACACAAGTGCAAAAAGTGGTTTTCAACACTAACACAAGTGCGAAAAGTGGTTTTTCAACACTACCACAAGTGCAAAAAGTGTTTTTTCCACACTAATACAAGTGCGAAAAGTGGTTTTTCAACACTAACACAAGTGCGAAAAGTGTTTTTTCCACACTAATACAAGTGCAAAAGTGGTTTCCTGCACCAACACAAGTGCAAAAAGTGGTTTTCAGCACTAACACAAGTGCGAAAAGTGGTTTTTCAACACTACCACAAGTGCTAAAAGTGTTTTTTCCACACTAATACAAGTGCAAAAGTGGTTTCCTGCACCAACACAAGTGCGAAAAGTGGTTTTTCAACACTAACACAAGTGCGAAAAGTGGTTTTTCAACACTAACACAAGTGCGAAAAGTGGTTTTCCAACACTAACACAAGTGCGAAAAGTGGTTTTTCCACACTAATACAAGTGCAAAAGTGGTTTCCTGCACCAACACAAGTGCGAAAAGTGGTTTTTCAACACTAACACAAGTGCGAAAAGTGGTTTTTCAACACCATCACAAGTGCAAAAAGTGTTTTGTCCACACTAATACAAGTGCAAAAGTGGTTTCCTGCACCAACACAAGTGCGAAAAGTGGTTTTTCAACACTAACACAAGTGCGAAAAGTGGTTTTTAAACACTATCACAAGTGCAAAAAGTGTTTTTTCCACACTAATACAAGTGCAAAAGTGGTTTCCTGCACCAACACAAGTGTGAAAAGTGGTTTTTCAACACTAACACAAGTGCGAAAAGTGGTTTTTCAACACTAACACAAGTGCGAAAAGTGGTTTTTCCACACTAATACAAGTGCAAAAGTGGTTTTCTGCACCAACACAAGTGCGAAAAGTGGTTTTTCAACACTAACACAAGTGCGAAAAGTGGTTTTTCAACACTAACACAAGTGCGAAAAGTGGTTTTTCAACACTAACACAAGTGCAAAAGTGGTTTCCTGCACCAACACAAGTGCAAAAAGTGGTTTTTCAACACTAACACAAGTGCGAAAAGTGGTTTTTCAACACTACCACAAGTGCAAAAAGTGTTTTTTCCACACTAATACAAGTGCGAAAAGTGGTTTTTCAACACTAACACAAGTGCGAAAAGTGTTTTTTCCACACTAATACAAGTGCAAAAGTGGTTTCCTGCACCAACACAAGTGCAAAAAGTGGTTTTCAGCACTAACACAAGTGCGAAAAGTGGTTTTTCAACACTACCACAAGTGCTAAAAGTGTTTTTTCCACACTAATACAAGTGCAAAAGTGGTTTCCTGCACCAACACAAGTGCGAAAAGTGGTTTTTCAACACTAACACAAGTGCGAAAAGTGGTTTTTCAACACTAACACAAGTGCGAAAAGTGGTTTTCCAACACTAACACAAGTGCGAAAAGTGGTTTTTCCACACTAATACAAGTGCAAAAGTGGTTTCCTGCACCAACACAAGTGCGAAAAGTGGTTTTTCAACACTAACACAAGTGCGAAAAGTGGTTTTTCAACACCATCACAAGTGCAAAAAGTGTTTTGTCCACACTAATACAAGTGCAAAAGTGGTTTCCTGCACCAACACAAGTGCGAAAAGTGGTTTTTCAACACTAACACAAGTGCGAAAAGTGGTTTTTAAACACTATCACAAGTGCAAAAAGTGTTTTTTCCACACTAATACAAGTGCAAAAGTGGTTTCCTGCACCAACACAAGTGTGAAAAGTGGTTTTTCAACACTAACACAAGTGCGAAAAGTGGTTTTTCAACACTAACACAAGTGCGAAAAGTGGTTTTTCCACACTAATACAAGTGCAAAAGTGGTTTTCTGCACCAACACAAGTGCGAAAAGTGGTTTTTCAACACTAACACAAGTGCGAAAAGTGGTTTTTCAACACTATCACAAGTGCAAAAAGTGTTTTGTCCACACTAATACAAGTGCAAAAGTGGTTTCCTGCACCAACACAAGTGCGAAAAGTGGTATTTCAACACTAACACAAGTGCGAAAAGTGGTTTTTCAACACTAACACAAGTGCGAAAAGTGGTTTTTCAACACTAACACAAGTGCGAAAAGTGTTTTTTCCACACTAATACAAGTGCAAAAGTGGTTTCCTGCACCAACACAAGTGCAAAAAGTGGTTTTTCAACACTAACACAAGTGCGAAAAGTGGTTTTTCAACACTAACACAAGGGCGAAAAGTGGTTTTTCAACACTAACACAAGGGCGAAAAGTGGTTTTTCAACACTAACACAAGTGCGAAAAGTGGTTTTTCAACACTAACACAAGTGCGAAAAGTGGTTTTTCCACACTAATACAAGTGCAAAAGTGGTTTCCTGCACCAACACAAGTGTGAAAAGTGGTTTTTCAACACTAACACAAGTGCGAAAAGTGGTTTTTCAACACTAACACAAGTGCGAAAAGTGTTTTTTCCACACTAATACAAGTGCAAAAGTGGTTTCCTGCACCAACACAAGTGCAAAAAGTGGTTTTTCAACACTAACACAAGTGCGAAAAGTGGTTTTTCAACACTAACACAAGGGCGAAAAGTGGTTTTTCAACACTAACACAAGGGCGAAAAGTGGTTTTTCAACACTAACACAAGTGCGAAAAGTGGTTTTTCAACACTAACACAAGTGCGAAAAGTGGTTTTTCCACACTAATACAAGTGCAAAAGTGGTTTCCTGCACCAACCGCAAGTGTGAAAAGTGGTTTTTCAACACTAACACAAGTGCGAAAAGTGGTTTT
>NW_027617689.1:0-102233 GCF_964187855.1 Myxine glutinosa
TTGTGTTAGTGTTGAAAAACCACTTTTCGCACTTGTGTTAGTGTTGAAAAACCACTTTTCGCACTTGTGTTAGTGTTGATAAACCACTTTTCGCACTTACGTTGGTGCAGGAAACCACTTTTGCACATGTATTAGGGTGGAAAAAACACTTTTTGCACTTGTGATAGTGTTGAAAAACCACTTTTCGCACCTGTGTTAGTGTTGAAAAACCACTTTTTGCACTTGTGTTGGTGCAGGAAACCACTTTTGCACTTGTATTAGTGTGGAAAAAACCACTTTTCGCACTTGTGTTGGTGTTGAAAAACCACTTTTCGCACTTGCGTTAGTGTTGAAAAACCACTTTTCGCACTTGTGTTAGTGTTGAAAAACCACTTTTCGCACTTGTGTTAGTGTTGAAAAACCACTTTTCGCACTTGTGTTGGTGCAGGAAACCACTTTTGCACTTGTATTAGTGTGGAAAAAACACTTTTCGCACTTGTGTTATTGTTGAAAAACCACTTTTCGCACTTGTGTTTGTGCAGGAAACCACTTTTGCACTTGTATTAGTGTGGAAAAACCACTTTTTGCACTTGTGTTAGTGTTGAAAAACCACTTTTCGCACTTGTGTTAGTGTTGAAAAACCACTTTCCGCACTTGTGTTGGTGCAGGAAACCACTTTTGCACTTGTATTAGTGTGGAAAAACCACTTTTCGCACTTGTGTTAGTGTTGAAAAACCACTTTTCGCACTTGTGTTAGTGTTGAAAAACCACTTTTTGCACTTGTGTTGGTGCAGGAACCCACTTTTGCACTTGTATTAGTGTGGAAAAAACACTTTCCGCACTTGTGTTAGTGTTGAAAAACCACTTTTCGCACTTGTGTTATTGTTGAAAAACCACTTTTCGCACTTGTGTTAGTGTTGAAAAACCACTTTTTGCACTTGTGTTGGTGTTGAAAAACCACTTTTCGCACTTGTGTTAGTGTTGAAAAACCACTTTTCGCCCTTGTGTTGGTGCAGGGAACCACTTTTGCACTTGTATTAGTGTGGAAAATCCACTTTTCGCACTTGTGTTAGTGTTGAAAAACCACTTTTCGCACTTGTGTTAGTGTTGAAAAACCACTTTTCGCACTTGTGTTGGTGCAGGTAACCTCTTTTGCACTTGTATTAGTGTGGAAAAAACACTTTTTGCACTTGTGATAGTGTTGAAAAACCACTTTTCGCCCGTGTGTTGGTGCAGGGAACCACTTTTGCACTTGTATTAGTGTGGAAAATCCACTTTTCGCACTTGTGTTAGTGTTGAAAAACCACTTTTCGCACTTGTGTTTGTGTTGATAAACCACTTTTCGCACTTGCGTTGGTGCAGGAAACCACTTTTGCACATGTATTAGGGTGGAAAAAACACTTTTTGCACTTGTGATAGTGTTGAAAAACCACTTTTCGCACTTGTGTTAGTGTTGAAAAACCACTTTTCGCACTTGTGTTAGTGTTGAAAAACCACTTTTCGCACTTGTGTTGGTGCAGGAAACCTCTTTTGCACTGGTATTAATGTGGGAAAACCACTTTTCGCACTTGTGTTAGTGTTGCAAAACCACTTTTCGCACTTGTGTTAGTGTTGAAAAACCACTTTTCGCACTTGTGTTGGTGCAGGAAACCACTTTTGCACTTGTATTAGTGTGGAAAAAAAACTTTTTGCACTATGATAGTGTTGAAAAACCACTTTTCGCACCTGTGTTAGTGTTGAAAAACCACTTTTCACACTTGTGTTGGTGCAGGAAACCACTTTTGCACTTGTATTAGTGTGGAAAAAACACTTTTCGCACTTGTGTTGGTGCAGGAAACCACTTTTGCACTTGTATTAGTGTGGAAAAAACACTTTAAGCACTTGTGTTAGTGTTGAAAAACCACTTTTCGCACTTGTGTTGGTGCAGGAAACCACTTTTGCACTTGTATTAGTGTCGAAAAAACACTTTTTGCACTTGTGATAGTGTTGAAAAACCACTTTTCGCACTTGTGTTAGTGTTGAAAAACCACTTTTCGCACTTGTGTTGGTGCAGGAAACCAGTTTTGCACTTGTATTAGTGTGGAAAAACCACTTTTCGCACTTGTGTTAGTGTTGAAAAACCACTTTTCGCACTTGTGTTAGTGTTGAAAAACCACTTTTCGCACTTGTGTTAGTGTTGAAAAACCACTTTTCGCACTTGTGTTGGTGCAGGAACCCACTTTTGCACTTGTATTAGTGTGGAAAAAACACTTTCCGCACTTGTGTTAGTGTTGAAAAACCACTTTTCGCACTTGTGTTATTGTTGAAAAACCACTTTTCGCACTTGTGTTAGTGTTGAAAAACCACTTTTTGCACTTGTGTTGGTGTTGAAAAACCACTTTTCGCACTTGTGTTAGTGTTGAAAAACCACTTTTCGCCCTTGTGTTGGTGCAGGGAACCACTTTTGCACTTGTATTAGTGTGGAAAATCCACTTTTCGCACTTGTGTTAGTGTTGAAAAACCACTTTTCGCACTTGTGTTAGTGTTGAAAAACCACTTTTCGCACTTGTGTTAGTGTTGAAAAACCACTTTTCGCCCGTGTGTTGGTGCAGGGAACCACTTTTGCACTTGTATTAGTGTGGAAAATCCACTTTTCGCACTTGTGTTAGTGTTGAAAAACCACTTTTCGCACTTGTGTTTGTGTTGATAAACCACTTTTCGCACTTGCGTTGGTGCAGGAAACCACTTTTGCACATGTATTAGGGTGGAAAAAACACTTTTTGCACTTGTGATAGTGTTGAAAAACCACTTTTCGCACTTGTGTTAGTGTTGAAAAACCACTTTTCGCACTTGTGTTAGTGTTGAAAAACCACTTTTCGCACTTGTGTTGGTGCAGGAAACCTCTTTTGCACTGGTATTAATGTGGGAAAACCACTTTTCGCACTTGTGTTAGTGTTGCAAAACCACTTTTCGCACTTGTGTTAGTGTTGAAAAACCACTTTTCGCACTTGTGTTGGTGCAGGAAACCACTTTTGCACTTGTATTAGTGTGGAAAAAAAACTTTTTGCACTTGTGATAGTGTTGAAAAACCACTTTTCGCACCTGTGTTAGTGTTGAAAAACCACTTTTCACACTTGTGTTGGTGCAGGAAACCACTTTTGCACTTGTATTAGTGTGGAAAAAACACTTTTTGCACTTGTGATAGTGTTGAAAAACCACTTTAAGCACTTGTGTTAGTGTTGAAAAACCACTTTTCGCACTTGTGTTGGTGCAGGAAACCACTTTTGCACTTGTATTAGTGTCGAAAAAACACTTTTTGCACTTGTGATAGTGTTGAAAAACCACTTTTCGCACTTGTGTTAGTGTTGAAAAACCACTTTTCGCACTTGTGTTGGTGCAGGAAACCAGTTTTGCACTTGTATTAGTGTGGAAAAACCACTTTTCGCACTTGTGTTAGTGTTGAAAAACCACTTTTCGCACTTGTGTTAGTGTTGAAAAACCACTTTTCGCACTTGTGTTAGTGTTGAAAAACCACTTTTCGCACTTGTGTTGGTGCAGGAAACCACTTTTGCACTTGTATTAGTGTGGAAAAAACACTTTTCGCACTTGTGTTAGTGTTGAAAAACCACTTTTCGCACTTGTGTTGGTGCAGGAAACCACTTTTGCACTTGTATTAGTGTGTAAAAACCACTTTTCGCACTTGTGTTAGTGTTGAAAAATCACTTTTTGCACTTGTGTTAGTGTTGAAAAACCACTTTTCGCAATTGTGTTAGTGTTGAAAAACCACTTTTCGCACTTGTGTTAGTGTTAAAAAACCACTTTTCGCACTTGTGTTGGTGTTGAAAAACCACTTTTCGCACTTGTGTTAGTGTTGAAAAACCACTTTTCGCCCTTGTGTTGGTGCAGGGAACCACTTTTGCACTTGTATTAGTGTGGAAAATCCACTTTTCGCACTTGTGTTAGTGTTGAAAAACCACTTTTCACACTTGTGTTAGTGTTGAAAAGCCACTTTTCGCACTTGTGTTAGTGTTGATAAACCACTTTTCGCACTTGCGTTGGTGCAGGAAACCACTTTTGCACATGTATTAGGGTGGAAAAAACACTTTTTGCACTTGTGATAGTGTTGAAAAACCACTTTTCGCACTTGTGTTAGTGTTGAAAAACCACTTTTCGCACTTGTGTTGGTGCAGGAAACCTCTTTTGCACTGGTATTAATGTGGGAAAACCACTTTTCGCACTTGTGTTAGTGTTGCAAAACCACTTTTCGCACTTGTGTTAGTGTTGAAAAACCACTTTTCGCACTTGTGTTGGTGCAGGAAACCAGTTTTGCACTTGTATTAGTGTGGAAAACCACTTTTCGCACTTGTGTTAGTGTTGAAAAACCACTTTTCGCACTTGTGTTAGTGTTGAAAAACCACTTTTCGCACTTGTGTTAGTGTTGAAAAACCACTTTTCGCACTTGTGTTTGTGCAGGAAACCACTTTTGCACTTGTATTGGTGTGGAAAAAAAACTTTTTGCACTTGTGATAGTGTTGAAAAACCACTTTTCGCACTTGTGTTAGTGTTGAAAAACCACTTTTCGCACTTGTGTTGGTGCAGGAAACCACTTTTGCACTTGTATTAGTGTGGAAAAAACACTTTTTGCACTTGTGATAGTGTTGAAAAACCACTTTAAGCACTTGTGTTAGTGTTGAAAAACCACTTTTCGCACTTGTGTTGGTGCAGGAAACCACTTTTGCACTTGTATTAGTGTGGAAAAAACACTTTTTGCACTTGTGTTAGTGTTGAAAAACCACATTTTGCACTTGTGTTAGTGTTGAAAAACCACTTTTCGCACTTGTGTTGGTGCAGGAAACCAGTTTTGCACTTGTATTAGTGTGGAAAAACCACTTTTCGCACTTGTGTTAGTGTTGAAAAACCACTTTTCGCACTTGTGTTAGTGTTGAAAAACCACTTTTCGCACTTGTGTTAGTGTTGAAAAACCACTTTTCGCACTTGTGTTTGTGCAGGAAACCACTTTTGCACTTGTATTAGTGTGGAAAAACCACTTTTTGCACTTGTGTTAGTGTTGAAAAACCACTTTTCGCACTTGTGTTAGTGTTGAAAAACCACTTTTCGCACTTGTGTTGGTGCAGGAAACCACTTTTGCACTTGTGTTAGTGTGGAAAAACCACTTTTCGCACTTGTGTTAGTGTTGAAAAACCACTTTTCGCACTTGTGTTAGTGTTGAAAAACCACATTTCGCACTTGCGTTGGTGCAGGAAACCACTTTTGCACTTGTATTAGTGTGGAAAAACCACTTTTCGCACTTGTGTTAGTGTTGAAAAACCACTTTTCGCACTTGTGTTGGTGCAGGAAACCTCTTTTGCACTTGTATTAGTGTGGAAAAAACACTTTTTGCCCTTGTGATAGTGTTGAAAAACCACTTTTCGCACTTGTGTTAGTGTTGAAAAGCCACTTTTCGCACTTGTGTTTGTGCAGGAAACCACTTTTGCACTTGTATTAGTGTGGAAAAAACACTTTTTGCACTTGTGATAGTGTTGAAAAACCACTTTTCGCACTTGTGTTGGTGCAGGAAACCACTTTTCGCACTTGTGTTAGTGTTGAAAACCACTTTTTGCACTTGTGTTAGTGTTGAAAAACCACTTTTCGCACTTGTGTTGGTGCAGGAAACCACTTTTGCACTTGTATTAGTGTGGAAAAAATACTTTTTGCACTTGTGATAGTGTTGAAAAACCACTTTTCGCACTTGTGTTAGTGTTGAAAAACCACTTTTCGCACTTGTGTTGGTGCAGGAAACCACTTTTGCACTTGTATTAGTGTGGAAAAATCACTTTTCGCACTTGTGTTAGTGTTGAAAAACCACTTTTCGCACTTGTGTTAGTGTTGAAAAACCACTTTTCGCACTTGTGTTGGTGCAGGAAACCTCTTTTGCACTTGTATTAGTGTGGAAAAAACACTTTTTGCACTTGTGATAGTTTTGAAAAACCACTTTTCACACTTGTTTTGGTGCAAGAAACCACTTTTGCACTTGTATTAGTGTGGAAAAACCACTTTTCGCACTTGTGTTCGTGTTGAAAAACCACTTTTTGCACTTGTGTTAGTGTTGAAAAACCACTTTTCGCACTTGTGTTAGTGTTGAAAAACCACTTTTCGCACTTGTGTTAGTGTTGAAAAACCACTTTTCGCACTTGTGTTAGTGTTGAAAAACCACTTTTCGCACTTGTGTTAGTGTTGAAAAACCACTTTTCGCGCTTGTGTTAGTGTTGAAAAACCACTTTTCGCACTTGTGTTGGTGCAGGTAACCACTTTTGCACTTGTATTAGTGTGGAAAAAACACTTTTTGCACTTGTGATAGTGTTGAAAAACAACTTTTCGCACTTGTATTAGTGTGGAAAAACCACTTTTCATACTTGTGTTAGTGTTGAAAAACCACTTTTCGCACTTTTATTAGTGTTGAAAAACCACTTTTCGCACTTGTGTTAGTGTTGAAAAACCACTTTTCGCACTTGTGTTGGTGCAGGAAACCACTTTTGCACTTGTATTAGTGTGGAAAAAACACTTTTTGCACTTGTGATAGTGTTGAAAAACCACTTTTTGCACTTGTGTTGGTGCAGGAAACCACTTTTGCACTTGTATTAGTGTGGAAAAACCACTTTTCGCACTTGTGTTAGTGTTGAAAAAACACTTTTCGCACTTGTGTTAGTGTTGAAAAACCACTTTTCGCACTTGTGTTGGTGCAGGAAACCACTTTTGCACTTGTATTAGTGTGGAAAAAACACTTTTTGCACTTGTGATAGTGTTGAAAAACCACTTTTTGCACTTGTGTTGGTGCAGGAAACCACTTTTGCACTTGTATTAGTGTGGAAAAACCACTTTTCGCACTTGTGTTAGTGTTGAAAAACCACTTTTCGCACTTGTGTTAGTGTTGAAAAACCACTTTTCGCACTTGTGTTAGTGTTGAAAAACCACTTTTCGCACTTGTGTTGGTGCAGGAAACCACTTTTACACTTGTATTAGTGTGGAAGAAACACTTTTTGCACTTGTGATAGTGTTGAAAAACCACTTTTCGCACTTGTATTAGTGTGGAAAAACCACTTTTCGCACTTGTGTTAGTGTTGAAAAACCACTTTTCGGACTTTTGTTAGTGTTGAAAAACCACTTTTCGCACTTGTGTTAGTGTTGAAAAACCACTTTTCACACTTGTGTTGGTGCAGGAAACCACTTTTGCACTTGTATTAGTGTGGAAAAAACACTTTTTGCACTTGTGATAGTTTTGAAAAACCACTTTTCGCACTTGTGTTGGTGCAGGAAACCACTTTTGCACTTGTATTAGTGTGGAAAAACCACTTTTCGCACTTGTGTTAGTGTTGAAAAACCACTTTTCGCACTTGTGTTAGTGTTGAAAAACCACTTTTCGCACTTGTGTTAGTGTTGAAAAACCACTTTTCGCACTTGTGTTAGAGTTGAAAAACCACTTTTCGCACTTGTGTTAGTGTTGAAAAACCACTTTTCGCACTTGTGTTGGTGCAGGAAACCACTTTTGCACTTGTATTAGTGTGGAAAAAACACTTTTCGCACTTGTGTTAGTGTTGAAAAACCACTTTTCGCACTTGTGTTAGTGTTGAAAAACCACTTTTCGCACTTGTGTTAGTGTTGAAAAACCACTTTTCGCACTTGTGTTAGTGTTGAAAAACCACTTTTCGCACTTGTGTTGGTGCAGGAAACCACTTTTGCACTTGTATTAGTGTGGAAAAAACACTTTCCGCACTTGTGTTAGTGTTGAAAAACCACTTTTCGCACTTGTGTTGGTGCAGGAAACCACTTTTGCACTTGTATTAGTGTGGAAAAAACACTTTTTGCACTTGTGATAGTGTTGAAAAACCACTTTTCGCACTTGTGTTGGTGCAGGAAACCACTTTTGCACTTGTATTAGTGTGGAAAAAACACTTTTTGCACTTGTGATAGTGTTGAAAAACCACTTTTCGCACTTGTATTAGTGTGGAAAAACCACTTTTCGCACTTGTGTTAGTGTTGAAAAACCACTTTTCGCACTTTTGTTAGTGTTGAAAAAACACTTTTCGCACTTGTGTTAGTGTTGAAAAACCACTTTTCGCACTTGTGTTGGTGCAGGAAACCACTTTTGCACTTGTATTAGTGTGGAAAAAACACTTTTTGCACTTGTGATAGTGTTGAAACACCACTCCTCGCACTTGTGTTGGTGCAGGATACCACTTTTGCACTTGTATTAGTGTGGAAAAATCACTTTTCGCACTTGTGTTCGTGTTGAAAAACCACTTTTCGCACTTGTGTTAGTGTTGAAAAACCACTTTTCGCACTTGTGTTAGTGTTGAAAAACCACTTTTCGCACTTGTGTTGGTGCAGGAAACCACTTTTGCACTTGTATTAGTGTGGAAGAAACACTTTTTGCACTTGTGATAGTGTTGAAAAACCACTTTTCGCACTTGTATTTGTGTGGAAAAACCACTTTTCGCACTTGTTAGTGTTGAAAAACCACTTTTCGCACTTTTGTTAGTGTTGAAAAACCACTTTTCGCACTTGTGTTGGTGCAGGAAACCACTTTTGCACTTGTATTAGTGTGGAAAAAACACTTTTTGCACTTGTGATAGTGTTGAAAAACCACTTTAAGCACTTGTGTTAGTGTTGAAAAACCACTTTTCGCACTTGTGTTGGTGCAGGAAATCACTTTTGCACTTGTATTAGTGTGGAAAAACCACTTTTCGCACTTGTGTTAGTGTTGAAAAACCACTTTTCGCACTTGTGTTAGTGTTGAAAAACCACTTTTCGCACTTGTATTAGTGTGGAAAAACCACTTTTCGCACTTGTGTTAGTGTTGAAAAACCACTTTTCGGACTTTTGTTAGTGTTGAAAAACCACTTTTCGCACTTGTGTTAGTGTTGAAAAACCACTTTTCACACTTGTGTTGGTGCAGGAAACCACTTTTGCACTTGTATTAGTGTGGAAAAAACACTTTTTGCACTTGTGATAGTTTTGAAAAACCACTTTTCGCACTTGTGTTGGTGCAGGAAACCACTTTTGCACTTGTATTAGTGTGGAAAAACCACTTTTCGCACTTGTGTTAGTGTTGAAAAACCACTTTTCGCACTTGTGTTAGTGTTGAAAAACCACTTTTCGCACTTGTGTTAGTGTTGAAAAACCACTTTTCGCACTTGTGTTAGAGTTGAAAAACCACTTTTCGCACTTGTGTTAGTGTTGAAAAACCACTTTTCGCACTTGTGTTGGTGCAGGAAACCACTTTTGCACTTGTATTAGTGTGGAAAAACACTTTTCGCACTTGTGTTAGTGTTGAAAAACCACTTTTCGCACTTGTGTTAGTGTTGAAAAACCACTTTTCGCACTTGTGTTAGTGTGGAAAAAACACTTTCCGCATTTGTGTTAGTGTTGAAAAACCACTTTTCGCACTTGTATTAGTGTGGAAAAAACACTTTCCGCACTTGTGTTAGTGTTGAAAAACCACTTTTGCACTTGTATTAGTGTGGAAAAAACACTTTCCGCACTTGTGTTAGTGTTGAAAAACCACTTTTCGCACTTGTGTTAGTGTTGAAAAACCACTTTTCGCACTTGTGTTTGTGCAGGAAACCACTTTTGCACTTGTATTAGTGTGGAAAAAACACTTTTTGCACTTGTGATAGTGTTGAAAAACCACTTTTCGCACTTGTATTAGTGTGGAAAAACCACTTTTCGCACTTGTGTTAGTGTTGAAAAACCACTTTTCGCACTTTTGTTAGTGTTGAAAAAACACTTTTCGCACTTGTGTTAGTGTTGAAAAACCACTTTTCGCACTTGTGTTGGTGCAGGAAACCACTTTTGCACTTGTATTAGTGTGGAAAAAACACTTTTTGCACTTGTGATAGTGTTGAAACACCACTTCTCGCACTTGTGTTGGTGCAGGATACCACTTTTGCACTTGTATTAGTGTGGAAAAATCACTTTTCGCACTTGTGTTAGTGTTGAAAAACCACTTTTCGCACTTGTGTTAGTGTTGAAAAACCACTTTTCGCACTTGTGTTGGTGCAGGAAACCACTTTTGCACTTGTATTAGTGTGGAAGAAACACTTTTTGCACTTGTGATAGTGTTGAAAAACCACTTTTCGCACTTGTATTAGTGTGGAAAAACCACTTTTCGCACTTGTGTTAGTGTTGAAAAACCACTTTTCGCACTTTTGTTAGTGTTGAAAAACCACTTTTCGCACTTGTGTTGGTGCAGGAAACCACTTTTGCACTTGTATTAGTGTGGAAAAAACACTTTTTGCACTTGTGATAGTGTTGAAAAACCACTTTAAGCACTTGTGTTAGTGTTGAAAAACCACTTTTCGCACTTGTGTTGGTGCAGGAAATCACTTTTGCACTTGTATTAGTGTGGAAAAACCACTTTTCGCACTTGTGTTAGTGTTGAAAAACCACTTTTCGCACTTGTGTTAGTGTTGAAAAACCACTTTTCGCACTTGTGTTAAGTGTTGAAAAAACACTTTTCGCACTTGTGTTGGTGCAGGAAACCACTTTTGCACTTGTATTAGTGTGGAAAAAACACTTTTTGCACTTGTTTAGTGTTGAAAAACCACTTTTCGCACTTGTGTTAGTGTTGAAAAACCACTTTTCGCACTTGTGTTAGTGTTGAAAAACCACTTTTCGCACTTGTGTTAGTGTTGAAAAACCACTTTTCGCCCTTGTGTTGGTGCAGGGAACCACTTTTGCACTTGTATTAGTGTGGAAAATCCACTTTTCGCACTTGTGTTAGTGTTGAAAAACCACTTTTTGCACTTGTGTTAGTGTTGAAAAACCACTTTTCGCACTTGTGTTAGTGTTGATAAACCACTTTTCGCACTTGCGTTGGTGCAGGAAACCACTTTTGCACATGTATTATGGTGGAAAAAACACTTTTTGCACTTGTGATAGTGTTGAAAAACCACTTTTCGCACTTGTGTTAGTGTTGAAAAACCACTTTTCGCACTTGTGTTGGTGCAGGAAACCTCTTTTGCACTGGTATTAATGTGGAAAACCACTTTTCGCACTTGTGTTAGTGTTGAAAAACCACTTTTCGCACTTGTGTTGGTGCAGGAAACCACTTCTGCACTTGTATTAGTGTGGGAAAAAAACTTTTTGCACTTGTGATAGTGTTGAAAAACCACTTTTCGCACTTGTGTTAGTGTTGAAAAACCACTTTTCGCACTTGTGTTAGGGTTGAAAAACCACTTTTCGCACTTGTGTTGGTGCAGGAAACCACTTTTCCACTTGTATTAGTGTGGAAAAAACACTTTTCGCACTTGTGTTAGTGTTAAAAAACCACTTTTCGCACTTGTGTTAGTGTTGAAAAACCACTTTTCGCACTTGTGTTAGTGTGGAAAAAACACTTTCCGCATTTGTGTTAGTGTTGAAAAACCACTTTTCGCACTTGTATTAGTGTGGAAAAAACACTTTCCGCACTTGTGTTAGTGTTGAAAAACCACTTTTGCACTTGTATTAGTGTGGAAAAAACACTTTCCGCACTTGTGTTAGTGTTGAAAAACCACTTTTCGCACTTGTGTTAGTGTTGAAAAACCACTTTTCGCACTTGTGTTAGTGTTGAAAAACCACTTTTCGCACTTGTGTTTGTGCAGGAAACCACTTTTGCACTTGTATTAGTGTGGAAAAAACACTTTTTGCACTTGTGATAGTGTTGAAAAACCACTTTTCGCACTTGTATTAGTGTGGAAAAACCACTTTTCGCACTTGTGTTAGTGTTGAAAAACCACTTTTCGCACTTTTGTTAGTGTTGAAAAACCACTTTTCGCACTTGTGTTAGTGTTGAAAAACCACTTTTCGCACTTGTGTTGGTGCAGGAAACCACTTTTGCACTTGTGTTAGTGTTGAAAAACCACTTTTCGCACTTGTGTTGGTGCAGGAAACCACTTTTGCACTTGTATTAGTGTGGAAAAAAAACTTTTTGCACTTGTGATAGTGTTGAAAAACCACTTTTCGCACTTGTGTTAGTGTTGAAAAACCACTTTTCGCACTTGTGTTGGTGCAGGAAACCACTTTTGCACTTGTATTAGTGTGGAAAAAACACTTTTTGCACTTGTGATAGTGTTGAAAAACCACTTTAAGCACTCGTGTTAGTGTTGAAAAAACCACTTTTCGCACTTGTGTTGGTGCAGGAAACCACTTTTGCACTTGTATTAGTGTGGAAAAAATACTTTTTGCACTTGTGATAGTGTTGAAAAACCACTTTTCGCACTTGTGTTGGTGTTGAAAAACCACTTTTCGCACTTGTGTTGGTGCAGGAAACCACTTTTGCACTTGTATTAGTGTGGAAAAACCACTTTTCGCACTTGTGTTAGTGTTGAAAAACCACTTTTCGCACTTGTGTTAGTGTTGAAAAACCACTTTTCGCACTTGTGTTAGTGTTGAAAAACCACTTTTCGCACTTGAGTTAGTGTTGAAAAACCACTTTTCGCCCTTGTGTTGGTGCAGGGAACCACTTTTGCACTTGTATTAGTGTGGAAAAATCCACTTTCGCACTTGTGTTAGTGTTGAAAAACCACTTTTTGCACTTGTGTTAGTGTTGAAAAACCACTTTTCGCACTTGTGTTGGTGCAGGAAACCACTTTTGCACATGTATTATGGTGGAAAAAACACTTTTTGCACTTGTGATAGTGTTGAAAAACCACTTTTCGCACTTGTGTTAGTGTTGAAAAACCACTTTTCGCACTTGTGTTGGTGCAGGAAACCTCTTTTGCACTGGTATTGATGTGGAAAAACCACTTTTCGCACTTGTGTTAGTGTTGTAAAACCACTTTTCGCACTTGTGTTAGTGTTGAAAAACCACTTTTCGCACTTGTGTTGGTGCAGGAAACCACTTTTGCACTTGTATTAGTGTGGGAAAAAAACTTTTTGCACTTGTGATAGTGTTGAAAAACCACTTTTCGCACTTGTGTTAGTGTTGAAAAACCACTTTTCGCACTTGTGTTAGGGTTGAAAAACCACTTTTCGCACTTGTGTTGGTGCAGGAAACCACTTTTCCACTTGTATTAGTGTGGAAAAAACACTTTTCGCACTTGTGTTAGTGTTGAAAAACCACTTTTCGCACTTGTGTTAGTGTGGAAAAAACACTTTCCGCATTTGTGTTAGTGTTGAAAAACCACTTTTCGCACTTGTATTAGTGTGGAAAAAACACTTTCCGCACTTGTGTTAGTGTTGAAAAACCACTTTTGCACTTGTATTAGTGTGGAAAAAACACTTTCCGCACTTGTGTTAGTGTTGAAAAACCACTTTTCGCACTTGTGTTAGTGTTGAAAAACCACTTTTCGCACTTGTGTTGGTGCAGGAAACCACTTTTGCACTTGTATTAGTGTGGAAAAAACACTTTTTGCATGTGTGATAGTGTTGAAAACCCACTTTTCGCACTTGTGTTAGTGTTGAAAAACCACTTTTCGCACTTGTGTTAGTGTTGAAAAACCACTTTTCGCACTTGTGTTAGTGTTGAAAAACCACTTTTCGCACTTGTGTTTGTGCAGGAAACCACTTTTGCACTTGTATTAGTGTGGAAAAAACACTTTTTGCACTTGTGATAGTGTTGAAAAACCACTTTTCGCACTTGTATTAGTGTGGAAAAACCACTTTTCGCACTTGTGTTAGTGTTGAAAAACCACTTTTCGCACTTTTGCTAGTGTTGAAAAACCACTTTTCGCACTTGTGTTAGTGTTGAAAAACCACTTTTCGCACTTGTGTTGGTGCAGGAAACCACTTTTGCACTTGTATTAGTGTGGAAAAAACACTTTTTGCACTTGTGATAGTTTTGAAAAACCACTTTTCGCACTTGTGTTGGTGCAGGAAACCACTTTTGCACTTGTATTAGTGTGGAAAAACCACTTTTCGCACTTGTGTTAGTGTTGAAAAACCACTTCTCGCACTTGTGTTAGTGTTGAAAAACCACTTTTCGCACTTGTGTTAGTGTTGAAAAACCACTTTTCGCACTTGTGCTAGAGTTGAAAAACCACTTTTCGCACTTGTGTTAGTGTTGAAAAACCACTTTTCGCACTTGTGTTGGTGCAGGAAACCACTTTTGCACTTGTATTAGTGTGGAAAAAACACTTTTCGCACTTGTGTTAGTGTTGAAAAACCACTTTTCGCACTTGTGTTAGTGTTGAAAAACCACTTTTCGCACTTGTGTTAGTGTTGAAAAACCACTTTTCGCACTTGTGTTAGTGTTGAAAAACCACTTTTCGCACTTGTGTTGGTGCAGGAAACCACTTTTGCACTTGTATTAGTGTGGAAAAAACACTTTTTGCACTTGTGATAGTGTTGAAAAACTACTTTTTGCACTTGTGTTGGTGCAGGAAACCACTTTTGCACTTGTATTAGTGTGGAAAAACCACTTTTCGCACTTGTGTTAGTGTTGAAAAACCACTTTTCGCACTTGTGTTAGTGTTGAAAAACCACTTTTCGCACTTGTGTTGGTGCAGGAAACCACTTTTGCACTTGTATTAGTGTGGAAAAAACACTTTTTGCACTTGTGATAGTGTTGAAAAACCACTTTTTGCACTTGTGTTGGTGCAGGAAACCACTTTTGCACTTGTATTAGTGTGGAAAAACCACTTTTCGCACTTGTGTTAGTGTTGAAAAACCACTTTTCGCACTTGTGTTAGTGTTGAAAAACCACTTTTCGCACTTGTGTTAGTGTTGAAAAACCACTTTTTGCACTTGTGTTGGTGCAGGAAACTACTTTTACACTTGTATTAGTGTGGAAGAAACACTTTTTGCACTTGTGATAGTGTTGAAAAACCACTTTTCGCACTTGTATTAGTGTGGAAAAACCACTTTTCGCACTTGTGTTAGTGTTGAAAAACCACTTTTCGGACTTTTGTTAGTGTTGAAAAACCACTTTTCGCACTTGTGTTAGTGTTGAAAAACCACTTTTCACACTTGTGTTGGTGCAGGAAACCACTTTTGCACTTGTATTAGTGTGGAAAAAACACTTTTTGCACTTGTGATAGTTTTGAAAAACCACTTTTCGCACTTGTGTTGGTGCAGGAAACCACTTTTGCACTTGTATTAGTGTGGAAAAACCACTTTTCGCACTTGTGTTAGTGTTGAAAAACCACTTTTCGCACTTGTGTTAGTGTTGAAAAACCACTTTTCGCACTTGTGTTAGTGTTGAAAAACCACTTTTCGCACTTGTGTTAGAGTTGAAAAACCACTTTTCGCACTTGTGTTAGTGTTGAAAAACCACTTTTCGCACTTGTGTTGGTGCAGGAAACCACTTTTGCACTTGTATTAGTGTGGAAAAAACACTTTTCGCACTTGTGTTAGTGTTGAAAAACCACTTTTCGCACTTGTGTTAGTGTTGAAAAACCACTTTTCGCACTTGTGTTGGTGTTGAAAAACCACTTTTCGCACTTGTGTTAGTGTTGAAAAACCACTTTTCGCACTTGTGTTGGTGCAGGAAACCACTTTTGCACTTGTATTAGTGTGGAAAAAACACTTTCCGCACTTGTGTTAGTGTTGAAAAACCACTTTACGCACTTGTGTTGGTGCAGGAAACCACTTTTGCACTTGTATTAGTGTGGAAAAAACACTTTTTGCACTTGTGATAGTGTTGAAAAACCACTTTTCGCACTTGTGTTGGTGCAGGAAACCACTTTTGCACTTGTATTAGTGTGGAAAAAACACTTTTTGCACTTGTGATAGTGTTGAAAAACCACTTTTCGCACTTGTATTAGTGTGGAAAAACCACTTTTCGCACTTGTGTTAGTGTTGAAAAACCACTTTTCGCACTTTTGTTAGTGTTGAAAAAACACTTTTCGCACTTGTGTTAGTGTTGAAAAACCACTTTTCGCACTTGTGTTGGTGCAGGAAACCACTTTTGCACTTGTATTAGTGTGGAAAAAACACTTTTTGCACTTGTGATAGTGTTGAAACACCACCTCTCGCACTTGTGTTGGTGCAGGATACCACTTTTGCACTTGTATTAGTGTGGAAAAATCACTTTTCGCACTTGTGTTAGTGTTGAAAAACCACTTTTCGCACTTGTGTTAGTGTTGAAAAACCACTTTTCGCACTTGTGTTAGTGTTGAAAAACCACTTTTCGCACTTGTGTTGGTGCAGGAAACCACTTTTGCACTTGTATTAGTGTGGAAGAAACACTTTTTGCACTTGTGATAGTGTTGAAAAACCACTTTTCGCACTTGTATTAGTGTGGAAAAACCACTTTTCGCACTTGTTAGTGTTGAAAAACCACTTTTCGCACTTTTGTTAGTGTTGAAAAACCACTTTTTGCACTTGTGTTGGTGCAGGAAACCACTTTTGCACTTGTATTAGTGTGGAAAAAACACTTTTTGCACTTGTGATAGTGTTGAAAAACCACTTTAAGCACTTGTGTTAGTGTTGAAAAACCACTTTTCGCACTTGTGTTGGTGCAGGAAATCACTTTTGCACTTGTATTAGTGTGGAAAAACCACTTTTCGCACTTGTGTTAGTGTTGAAAAACCACTTTTCGCACTTGTGTTAGTGTTGAAAAACCACTTTTCGCACTTGTGTTAGTGTTGAAAAACCACTTTTCGCACTTGTGTTGGTGCAGGAAACCACTTTTGCACTTGAAAAACCACTTTTCGCACTTGTGTTGGTGCAGGAAACCACTTTTGCACTTGTATTAGTGTGGAAGAAACACTTTTTGCACTTGTGATAGTGTTGAAAAACCACTTTTCGCACTTGTATTAGTGTGGAAAAAACACTTTCCGCACTTGTGTTAGTGTTGAAAAACCACTTTTCGCACTTGTGTTAGTGTTGAAAAACCACTTTTCGCACTTGTGTTGGTGCAGGAAACCACTTTTGCACTTGTATTAGTGTGGAAAAAACACTTTTTGCATGTGTGTTAGTGTTGAAAAACCACTTTTCGCACTTGTGTTAGTGTTGAAAAACCACTTTTCGCACTTGTGTTAGTGTTGAAAAACAACTTTTCGCACTTGTGTTTGTGCAGGAAACCACTTTTGCACTTGTATTAGTGTGGAAAAACACTTTTTGCACTTGTGATAGTGTTGAAAAACCACTTTTCGCACTTGTATTAGTGTGGAAAAACCACTTTTCGCACTTGTGTTAGTGTTGAAAAACCACTTTTCGCACTTTTGTTAGTGTTGAAAAACCACTTTTCGCACTTGTGTTAGTGTTGAAAAACCACTTTTCGCACTTGTGTTGGTGCAGGAAACCACTTTTGCACTTGTATTAGCGTGGAAAAAACACTTTTTGCACTTGTGATGGTTTTGAAAAACCACTTTTCGCACTTGTGTTGGTGCAGGAAACCACTTTTGCACTTGTATTAGTGTGGAAAAACCACTTTTCGCACTTGTGTTAGTGTTGAAAAACCACTTTTCGCACTTGTGTTAGTGTTGAAAAACCACTTTTCGCACTTGTGTTAGTGTTGAAAAACCACTTTTCGCACTTGTGCTAGAGTTGAAAAACCACTTTTCGCACTTGTGTTAGTGTTGAAAAACCACTTTTCGCACTTGTGTTGGTGCAGGAAACCACTTTTGCACTTGTATTAGTGTGGAAAAAACACTTTTCGCACTTGTGTTAGTGTTGAAAAACCACTTTTCGCACTTGTGTTAGTGTTGAAAAACCACTTTTCGCACTTGTGTTAGTGTTGAAAAACCACTTTTCGCACTTGTGTTAGTGTTGAAAAACCACTTTTCGCACTTGTGTTGGTGCAGGAAACCACTTTTGCACTTGTATTAGTGTGGAAGAAACACTTTTTGCACTTGTGATAGTGTTGAAAAACCACTTTTTGCACTTGTGTTGGTGCAGGAAACCACTTTTGCACTTGTATTAGTGTGGAAAAACCACTTTTCGCACTTGTGTTAGTGTTGAAAAACCACTTTTCGCACTTGTGTTAGTGTTGAAAAACCACTTTTCGCACTTGTGTTGGTGCAGGAAACCACTTTTGCACTTGTATTAGTGTGGAAAAAACACTTTTTGCACTTGTGATAGTTTTGATAAACCACTTTTCGCACTTGTGTTGGTGCAGGAAACCACTTTTGCACTTGTATTAGTGTGGAAAAACCACTTTTCGCACTTGTGTTAGTGTTGAAAAACCACTTTTCGCACTTGTGTTAGTGTTGAAAAACCACTTTTCGCACTTGTGTTAGTGTTGAAAAACCACTTTTCGCACTTGTGTTAGAGTTGAAAAACCACTTTTCGCACTTGTGTTAGTGTTGAAAAACCACTTTTCGCACTTGTGTTGGTGCAGGAAACCACTTTTGCACTTGTATTAGTGTGGAAAAAACACTTTTCGCACTTGTGTTAGTGTTGAAAAACCACTTTTCGCACTTGTGTTAGTGTTGAAAAACCACTTTTCGCACTTGTGTTAGTGTTGAAAAACCACTTTTCGCACTTGTGTTGGTGCAGGAAACCACTTTTGCACTTGTATTAGTGTGGAAAAAACACTTTCCGCACTTGTGTTAGTGTTGAAAAACCACTTTTCGCACTTGTGTTGGTGCAGGAAACCACTTTTGCACTTGTATTAGTGTGGAAAAAACACTTTTTGCACTTGTGATAGTGTTGAAAAACCACTTTTCGCACTTGTGTTGGTGCAGGAAACCACTTTTGCACTTGTATTAGTGTGGAAAAAACACTTTTTGCACTTGTGATAGTGTTGAAAAACCACTTTTCGCACTTGTATTAGTGTGGAAAAACCACTTTTCGCACTTGTGTTAGTGTTGAAAAACCACTTTTCGCACTTTTGTTAGTGTTGAAAAAATACTTTTCGCACTTGTGTTAGTGTTGAAAAACCACTTTTCGCACTTGTGTTGGTGCAGGAAACCACTTTTGCACTTGTATTAGTGTGGAAAAAACACTTTTTGCACTTGTGATAGTGTTGAAACACCACTCCTCGCACTTGTGTTGGTGCAGGATACCACTTTTGCACTTGTATTAGTGTGGAAAAATCACTTTTCGCACTTGTGTTAGTGTTGAAAAACCACTTTTCGCACTTGTGTTAGTGTTGAAAAACCACTTTTCGCGCTTGTGTTGGTGCAGGAAACCACTTTTGCACTTGTATTAGTGTGGAAGAAACACTTTTTGCACTTGTGATAGTGTTGAAAAACCACTTTTCGCACTTGTATTAGTGTGGAAAAACCACTTTTCGCACTTGTTAGTGTTGAAAAACCACTTTTCGCACTTTTGTTAGTGTTGAAAAACCACTTTTCGCACTTGTGTTGGTGCAGGAAACCACTTTTGCACTTGTATTAGTGTGGAAAAAACACTTTTTGCACTTGTGATAGTGTTGAAAAACCACTTTAAGCACTTGTGTTAGTGTTGAAAAACCACTTTTCGCACTTGTGTTGGTGCAGGAAATCACTTTTGCACTTGTATTAGTGTGGAAAAACCACTTTTCGCACTTGTGTTAGTGTTGAAAAACCACTTTTCGCACTTGTGTTAGTGTTGAAAAACCACTTTTCGCACTTGTGTTAGTGTTGAAAAACCACTTTTCGCACTTGTGTTGGTGCAGGAAACCACTTTTGCACTTGAAAAACCACTTTTCGCACTTGTGTTGGTGCAGGAAACCACTTTTGCACTTGTATTAGTGTGGAAGAAACACTTTTTGCACTTGTGATAGTGTTGAAAAACCACTTTTCGCACTTGTATTAGTGTGGAAAAAACACTTTCCGCACTTGTGTTAGTGTTGAAAAACCACTTTTCGCACTTGTGTTAGTGTTGAAAAACCACTTTTCGCACTTGTGTTGGTGCAGGAAACCACTTTTGCACTTGTATTAGTGTGGAAAAAACACTTTTTGCATGTGTGATAGTGTTGAAAAACCACTTTTCGCACTTGTGTTAGTGTTGAAAAACCACTTTTCGCACTTGTGTTAGTGTTGAAAAACCACTTTTCGCACTTGTGTTAGTGTTGAAAAACCACTTTTCGCACTTGTGTTTGTGCAGGAAACCACTTTTGCACTTGTATTAGTGTGGAAAAAACACTTTTTGCACTTGTGATAGTGTTGAAAAACCACTTTTCGCACTTGTGTTAGTGTTGAAAAACCACTTTTCGCACTTGTGTTGGTGCAGGAAACCACTTTTGCACTTGTATTAGTGTGGAAAAAACACTTTTTGCATGTGTGATAGTGTTGAAAAACCACTTTTCGCACTTGTGTTAGTGTTGAAAAACCACTTTTCGCACTTGTGTTAGTGTTGAAAAACCACTTTTCGCACTTGTGTTAGTGTTGAAAAACCACTTTTCGCACTTGTGTTTGTGCAGGAAACCACTTTTGCACTTGTATTAGTGTGGAAAAAACACTTTTTGCACTTGTGATAGTGTTGAAAAACCACTTTTCGCACTTGTATTAGTGTGGAAAAACCACTTTTCGCACTTTTGTTAGTGTTGAAAAACCACTTTTCGCACTTGTGTTAGTGTTGAAAAACCACTTTTCGCACTTGTGTTGGTGCAGGAAACCACTTTTGCACTTGTATTAGTGTGGAAAAAACACTTTTTGCACTTGTGATAGTTTTGAAAAACCACTTTTCGCACTTGTGTTGGTGCAGGAAACCACTTTTGCACTTGTATTAGTGTGGAAAAACCACTTTTCGCACTTGTGTTAGTGTTGAAAAACCACTTTTCGCACTTGTGTTAGTGTTGAAAAACCACTTTTCGCACTTGTGTTAGTGTTGAAAAACCACTTTTCGCACTTGTGCTAGAGTTGAAAAACCACTTTTCGCACTTGTGTTAGTGTTGAAAAACCACTTTTCGCACTTGTGTTGGTGCAGGAAACCACTTTTGCACTTGTATTAGTGTGGAAAAAACACTTTTCGCACTTGTGTTAGTGTTGAAAAACCACTTTTCGCACTTGTGTTAGTGTTGAAAAACCACTTTTTGCACTTGTGTTAGTGTTGAAAAACCACTTTTCGCACTTGTGTTAGTGTTGAAAAACCACTTTTCGCACTTGTGTTGGTGCAGGAAACCACTTTTGCACTTGTATTAGTGTGGAAAAAACACTTTTTGCACTTGTGATAGTGTTGAAAAACCACTTTTTGCACTTGTGTTGGTGCAGGAAACCACTTTTGCACTTGTATTAGTGTGGAAAAACCACTTTTCGCACTTGTGTTAGTGTTGAAAAACCACTTTTCGCACTTGTGTTAGTGTTGAAAAACCACTTTTCGCACTTGTGTTGGTGCAGGAAACCACTTTTGCACTTGTATTAGTGTGGAAAAAACACTTTTTGCACTTGTGATAGTGTTGAAAAACCACTTTTTGCACTTGTGTTGGTGCAGGAAACCACTTTTGCACTTGTATTAGTGTGGAAAAACCACTTTTCGCACTTGTGTTAGTGTTGAAAAACCACTTTTCGCACTTGTGTTAGTGTTGAAAAACCACTTTTCGCACTTGTGTTAGTGTTGAAAAACCACTTTTCGCACTTGTGTTGGTGCAGGAAACCACTTTTACACTTGTATTAGTGTGGAAGAAACACTTTTTGCACTTGTGATAGTGTTGAAAAACCACTTTTCGCACTTGTATTAGTGTGGAAAAACCACTTTTCGCACTTGTGTTAGTGTTGAAAAACCACTTTTCGGACTTTTGTTAGTGTTGAAAAACCACTTTTCGCACTTGTGTTAGTGTTGAAAAACCACTTTTCACACTTGTGTTGGTGCAGGAAACCACTTTTGCACTTGTATTAGTGTGGAAAAAACACTTTTTGCACTTGTGATAGTTTTGAAAAACCACTTTTCGCACTTGTGTTGGTGCAGGAAACCACTTTTGCACTTGTATTAGTGTGGAAAAACCACTTTTCGCACTTGTGTTAGTGTTGAAAAACCACTTTTCGCACTTGTGTTAGTGTTGAAAAACCACTTTTCGCACTTGTGTTAGTGTTGAAAAACCACTTTTCGCACTTGTGTTAGAGTTGAAAAACCACTTTTCGCACTTGTGTTAGTGTTGAAAAACCACTTTTCGCACTTGTGTTGGTGCAGGAAACCACTTTTGCACTTGTATTAGTGTGGAAAAAACACTTTTCGCACTTGTGTTAGTGTTGAAAAACCACTTTTCGCACTTGTGTTAGTGTTGAAAAACCACTTTTCGCACTTGTTTTAGTGTTGAAAAACCACTTTTCGCACTTGTGTTAGTGTTGAAAAACTACTTTTCGCACTTGTGTTGGTGCAGGAAACCACTTTTGCACTTGTATTAGTGTGGAAAAAACACTTTCCGCACTTGTGTTAGTGTTGAAAAACCACTTTTCGCACTCGTGTTGGTGCAGGAAACCACTTTTGCACTTGTATTAGTGTGGAAAAAACACTTTTTGCACTTGTGATAGTGTTGAAAAACCACTTTTCGCACTTGTGTTGGTGCAGGAAACCACTTTTGCACTTGTATTGGTGTGGAAAAAACACTTTTTGCACTTGTGATAGTGTTGAAAAACCACTTTTCGCACTTGTATTAGTGTGGAAAAACCACTTTTCGCACTTGTGTTAGTGTTGAAAAACCACTTTTCGCACTTTTGTTAGTGTTGAAAAAACACTTTTCGCACTTGTGTTAGTGTTGAAAAACCACTTTTCGCACTTGTGTTGGTGCAGGAAACCACTTTTGCACTTGTATTAGTGTGGAAAAAACACTTTTTGCACTTGTGATAGTGTTGAAACACCACTTCTCGCACTTGTGTTGGTGCAGGATACCACTTTTGCACTTGTATTAGTGTGGAAAAATCACTTTTCGCACTTGTGTTAGTGTTGAAAAACCACTTTTCGCACTTGTGTTAGTGTTGAAAAACCACTTTTCGCACTTGTGTTAGTGTTGAAAAACCACTTTTCGCACTTGTGTTGGTGCAGGAAACCACTTTTGCACTTGTATTAGTGTGGAAGAAACACTTTTTGCACTTGTGATAGTGTTGAAAAACCACTTTTCGCACTTGTATTAGTGTGGAAAAACCACTTTTCGCACTTGTTAGTGTTGAAAAACCACTTTTCGCACTTTTGTTAGTGTTGAAAAACCACTTTTCGCACTTGTGTTGGTGCAGGAAACCACTTTTGCACTTGTATTAGTGTGGAAAAAACACTTTTTGCACTTGTGATAGTGTTGAAAAACCACTTTAAGCACTTGTGTTAGTGTTGAAAAACCACTTTTCGCACTTGTGTTGGTGCAGGAAATCACTTTTGCACTTGTATTAGTGTGGAAAAACCACTTTTCGCACTTGTGTTAGTGTTGAAAAACCACTTTTCGCACTTGTGTTAGTGTTGAAAAACCACTTTTCGCACTTGTGTTAGTGTTGAAAAACCACTTTTCGCACTTGTGTTGGTGCAGGAAACCACTTTTGCACTTGTATTAGTGTGGAAGAAACACTTTTTGCACTTGTGATAGTGTTGAAAAACCACTTTTCGCACTTGTATTAGTGTGGAAAAACCACTTTTCGCACTTGTGTTAGTGTTGAAAAACCACTTTTCGGACTTTTGTTAGTGTTGAAAAACCACTTTTCGCACTTGTGTTAGTGTTGAAAAACCACTTTTCACACTTGTGTTGGTGCAGGAAACCACTTTTGCACTTGTATTAGTGTGGAAAAAACACTTTTTGCACTTGTGATAGTTTTGAAAAACCACTTTTCGCACTTGTGTTGGTGCAGGAAACCACTTTTGCACTTGTATTAGTGTGGAAAAACCACTTTTCGCACTTGTGTTAGTGTTGAAAAACCACTTTTCGCACTTGTGTTAGTGTTGAAAAACCACTTTTCGCACTTGTGTTAGTGTTGAAAAACCACTTTTCGCACTTGTGTTAGAGTTGAAAAACCACTTTTCGCACTTGTGTTAGTGTTGAAAAACCACTTTTCGCACTTGTGTTGGTGCAGGAAACCACTTTTGCACTTGTATTAGTGTGGAAAAAACACTTTTCGCACTTGTGTTAGTGTTGAAAAACCACTTTTCGCACTTGTGTTAGTGTTGAAAAACCACTTTTCGCACTTGTGTTAGTGTGGAAAAAACACTTTCCGCATTTGTGTTAGTGTTGAAAAACCACTTTTCGCACTTGTATTAGTGTGGAAAAAACACTTTCCGCACTTGTGTTAGTGTTGAAAAACCACTTTTGCACTTGTATTAGTGTGGAAAAAACACTTTCCGCACTTGTGTTAGTGTTGAAAAACCACTTTTCGCACTTGTGTTAGTGTTGAAAAACCACTTTTCGCACTTGTGTTAGTGTTGAAAAACCACTTTTCGCACTTGTGTTTGTGCAGGAAACCACTTTTGCACTTGTATTAGTGTGGAAAAAACACTTTTTGCACTTGTGATAGTGTTGAAAAACCACTTTTCGCACTTGTATTAGTGTGGAAAACCACTTTTCGCACTTGTGTTAGTGTTGAAAAACCACTTTTCGCACTTTTGTTAGTGTTGAAAAAAGACTTTTCGCACTTGTGTTAGTGTTGAAAAACCACTTTTCGCACTTGTGTTAGTGTTGAAAAACCACTTTTCGCACTTGTGCTAGTGTTGAAAAACCACTTTTTGCACTTGTGATAGTGTTGAAAAACCACTTTAAGCACTTGTGTTAGTGTTGAAAAACCACTTTTCGCACTTGTGTTGGTGCAGGAAATCACTTTTGCACTTGTATTAGTGTGGAAAAACCACTTTTCGCACTTGTGTTAGTGTTGAAAAACCACTTTTCGCACTTGTGTTAGTGTTGAAAAACCACTTTTCGCACTTGTGTTAGTGTTGAAAAACCACTTTTCGCACTTGTGTTGGTGCAGGAAACCACTTTTGCACTTGAAAAACCACTTTTCGCACTTGTGTTGGTGCAGGAAACCACTTTTGCACTTGTATTAGTGTGGAAGAAACACTTTTTGCACTTGTGATAGTGTTGAAAAACCACTTTTCGCACTTGTATTAGTGTGGAAAAAACACTTTCCGCACTTGTGTTAGTGTTGAAAAACCACTTTTCGCACTTGTGTTAGTGTTGAAAAACCACTTTTCGCACTTGTGTTGGTGCAGGAAACCACTTTTGCACTTGTATTAGTGTGGAAAAAACACTTTTTGCATGTGTGATAGTGTTGAAAAACCACTTTTCGCACTTGTGTTAGTGTTGAAAAACCACTTTTCGCACTTGTGTTAGTGTTGAAAAACCACTTTTCGCACTTGTGTTAGTGTTGAAAAACCACTTTTCGCACTTGTGTTTGTGCAGGAAACCACTTTTGCACTTGTATTAGTGTGGAAAAAACACTTTTTGCACTTGTGATAGTGTTGAAAAACCACTTTTCGCACTTGTATTAGTGTGGAAAAACCACTTTTCGCACTTTTGTTAGTGTTGAAAAACCACTTTTCGCATTTGTGTTAGTGTTGAAAAACCACTTTTCGCACTTGTGTTGGTGCAGGAAACCACTTTTGCACTTGTATTAGTGTGGAAAAAACACTTTTTGCACTTGTGATAGTTTTGAAAAACCACTTTTCGCACTTGTGTTGGTGCAGGAAACCACTTTTGCACTTGTATTAGTGTGGAAAAACCACTTTTCGCACTTGTGTTAGTGTTGAAAAACCACTTTTCGCACTTGTGTTAGTGTTGAAAAACCACTTTTCGCACTTGTGTTAGTGTTGAAAAACCACTTTTCGCACTTGTGCTAGAGTTGAAAAACCACTTTTCGCACTTGTGTTAGTGTTGAAAAACCACTTTTCGCACTTGTGTTGGTGCAGGAAACCACTTTTGCACTTGTATTAGTGTGGAAAAAACACTTTTCGCACTTGTGCTAGTGTTGAAAAACCACTTTTCGCACTTGTGTTAGTGTTGAAAAACCACTTTTCGCACTTGTGTTAGTGTTGAAAAACCACTTTTCGCACTTGTGTTAGTGTTGAAAAACCACTTTTCGCACTTGTGTTGGTGCAGGAAACCACTTTTGCACTTGTATTAGTGTGGAAAAAACACTTTTTGCACTTGTGATAGTGTTGAAAAACCACTTTTTGCACTTGTGTTGGTGCAGGAAACCACTTTTGCACTTGTATTAGTGTGGAAAAACCACCTTTCGCACTTGTGTTAGTGTTGAAAAACCACTTTTCGCACTTGTGTTAGTGTTGAAAAACCACTTTTCGCACTTGTGTTGGTGCAGGAAACCACTTTTGCACTTGTATTAGTGTGGAAAAAACACTTTTTGCACTTGTGATAGTGTTGAAAAACCACTTTTTGCACTTGTGTTGGTGCAGGAAACCACTTTTGCACTTGTATTAGTGTGGAAAAACCACTTTTCGCACTTGTGTTAGTGTTGAAAAACCACTTTTCGCACTTGTGTTAGTGTTGAAAAACCACTTTTCGCACTTGTGTTAGTGTTGAAAAACCACTTTTCGCACTTGTGTTGGTGCAGGAAACCACTTTTACACTTGTATTAGTGTGGAAGAAACACTTTTTGCACTTGTGATAGTGTTGAAAAACCACTTTTCGCACTTGTATTAGTGTGGAAAAACCACTTTTCGCACTTGTGTTAGTGTTGAAAAACCACTTTTCGGACTTTTGTTAGTGTTGAAAAACCACTTTTCGCACTTGTGTTAGTGTTGAAAAACCACTTTTCACACTTGTGTTGGTGCAGGAAACCACTTTTGCACTTGTATTAGTGTGGAAAAAACACTTTTTGCACTTGTGATAGTTTTGAAAAACCACTTTTCGCACTTGTGTTGGTGCAGGAAACCACTTTTGCACTTGTATTAGTGTGGAAAAACCACTTTTCGCACTTGTGTTAGTGTTGAAAAACCACTTTTCGCACTTGTGTTAGTGTTGAAAAACCACTTTTCGCACTTGTGTTAGTGTTGAAAAACCACTTTTCGCACTTGTGTTAGAGTTGAAAAACCACTTTTCGCACTTGTGTTAGTGTTGAAAAACCACTTTTCGCACTTGTGTTGGTGCAGGAAACCACTTTTGCACTTGTATTAGTGTGGAAAAAACACTTTTCGCACTTGTGTTAGTGTTGAAAAACCACTTTTCGCACTTGTGTTGGTGCAGGAAACCACTTTTGCACTTGTATTAGTGTGGAAAAAACACTTTCCGCACTTGTGTTAGTGTTGAAAAACCACTTTTCGCACTTGTGTTGGTGCAGGAAACCACTTTTGCACTTGTATTAGTGTGGAAAAAACACTTTTTGCACTTGTGATAGTGTTGAAAAACCACTTTTCGCACTTGTGTTGGTGCAGGAAACCACTTTTGCACTTGTATTGGTGTGGAAAAAACACTTTTTGCACTTGTGATAGTGTTGAAAAACCACTTTTCGCACTTGTATTAGTGTGGAAAAACCACTTTTCGCACTTGTGTTAGTGTTGAAAAACCACTTTTCGCACTTTTGTTAGTGTTGAAAAAACACTTTTCGCACTTGTGTTAGTGTTGAAAAACCACTTTTCGCACTTGTGTTGGTGCAGGAAACCACTTTTGCACTTGTATTAGTGTGGAAAAAACACTTTTTGCACTTGTGATAGTGTTGAAACACCACTTCTCGCACTTGTGTTGGTGCAGGATACCACTTTTGCACTTGTATTAGTGTGGAAAAATCACTTTTCGCACTTGTGTTAGTGTTGAAAAACCACTTTTCGCACTTGTGTTAGTGTTGAAAAACCACTTTTCGCACTTGTGTTAGTGTTGAAAAACCACTTTTCGCACTTGTGTTGGTGCAGGAAACCACTTTTGCACTTGTATTAGTGTGGAAGAAACACTTTTTGCACTTGTGATAGTGTTGAAAAACCACTTTTCGCACTTGTATTAGTGTGGAAAAACCACTTTTCGCACTTGTTAGTGTTGAAAAACCACTTTTCGCACTTTTGTTAGTGTTGAAAAACCACTTTTCGCACTTGTGTTGGTGCAGGAAACCACTTTTGCACTTGTATTAGTGTGGAAAAAACACTTTTTGCACTTGTGATAGTGTTGAAAAACCACTTTAAGCACTTGTGTTAGTGTTGAAAAACCACTTTTCGCACTTGTGTTGGTGCAGGAAATCACTTTTGCACTTGTATTAGTGTGGAAAAACCACTTTTCGCACTTGTGTTAGTGTTGAAAAACCACTTTTCGCACTTGTGTTAGTGTTGAAAAACCACTTTTCGCACTTGTGTTAGTGTTGAAAAACCACTTTTCGCACTTGTGTTGGTGCAGGAAACCACTTTTGCACTTGTATTAGTGTGGAAGAAACACTTTTTGCACTTGTGATAGTGTTGAAAAACCACTTTTCGCACTTGTATTAGTGTGGAAAAACCACTTTTCGCACTTGTGTTAGTGTTGAAAAACCACTTTTCGGACTTTTGTTAGTGTTGAAAAACCACTTTTCGCACTTGTGTTAGTGTTCAAAAACCACTTTTCACACTTGTGTTGGTGCAGGAAACCACTTTTGCACTTGTATTAGTGTGGAAAAAACACTTTTTGCACTTGTGATAGTTTTGAAAAACCACTTTTCGCACTTGTGTTGGTGCAGGAAACCACTTTTGCACTTGTATTAGTGTGGAAAAACCACTTTTCGCACTTGTGTTAGTGTTGAAAAACCACTTTTCGCACTTGTGTTAGTGTTGAAAAACCACTTTTCGCACTTGTGTTAGTGTTGAAAAACCACTTTTCGCACTTGTGTTAGAGTTGAAAAACCACTTTTCGCACTTGTGTTAGTGTTGAAAAACCACTTTTCGCACTTGTGTTGGTGCAGGAAACCACTTTTGCACTTGTATTAGTGTGGAAAAAACACTTTTCGCACTTGTGTTAGTGTTGAAAAACCACTTTTCGCACTTGTGTTAGTGTTGAAAAACCACTTTTCGCACTTGTGTTAGTGTGGAAAAAACACTTTCCGCATTTGTGTTAGTGTTGAAAAACCACTTTTCGCACTTGTATTAGTGTGGAAAAAACACTTTCCGCACTTGTGTTAGTGTTGAAAAACCACTTTTGCACTTGTATTAGTGTGGAAAAAACACTTTCCGCACTTGTGTTAGTGTTGAAAAACCACTTTTCGCACTTGTGTTAGTGTTGAAAAACCACTTTTCGCACTTGTGTTAGTGTTGAAAAACCACTTTTCGCACTTGTGTTTGTGCAGGAAACCACTTTTGCACTTGTATTAGTGTGGAAAAAACACTTTTTGCACTTGTGATAGTGTTGAAAAACCACTTTTCGCACTTGTATTAGTGTGGAAAAACCACTTTTCGCACTTGTGTTAGTGTTGAAAAACCACTTTTCGCACTTTTGTTAGTGTTGAAAAAAGACTTTTCGCACTTGTGTTAGTGTTGAAAAACCACTTTTCGCACTTGTGTTAGTGTTGAAAAACCACTTTTCGCACTTGTGTTAGTGTTGAAAAACCACTTTTCGCACTTGTGTTAGAGTTGAAAAACCACTTTTCGCACTTGTGTTAGTGTTGAAAAACTACTTTTCGCACTTGTGTTGGTGCAGGAAACCACTTCTGCACTTGTATTAGTGTGGGAAAAAAACTTTTTGCACTTGTGATAGTGTTGAAAAACCACTTTTCGCACTTGTGTTAGTGTTGAAAAACCACTTTTCGCACTTGTGTTAGGGTTGAAAAACCACTTTTCGCACTTGTGTTGGTGCAGGAAACCACTTTTCCACTTGTATTAGTGTGGAAAAAACACTTTTCGCACTTGTGTTAGTGTTAAAAAACCACTTTTCGCACTTGTGTTAGTGTTGAAAAACCACTTTTCGCACTTGTGTTAGTGTGGAAAAAACACTTTCCGCATTTGTGTTAGTGTTGAAAAACCACTTTTCGCACTTGTATTAGTGTGGAAAAAACACTTTCCGCACTTGTGTTAGTGTTGAAAAACCACTTTTGCACTTGTATTAGTGTGGAAAAAACACTTTCCGCACTTGTGTTAGTGTTGAAAAACCACTTTTCGCACTTGTGTTAGTGTTGAAAAACCACTTTTCGCACTTGTGTTAGTGTTGAAAAACCACTTTTCGCACTTGTGTTTGTGCAGGAAACCACTTTTGCACTTGTATTAGTGTGGAAAAAACACTTTTTGCACTTGTGATAGTGTTGAAAAACCACTTTTCGCACTTGTATTAGTGTGGAAAAACCACTTTTCGCACTTGTGTTAGTGTTGAAAAACCACTTTTCGCACTTTTGTTAGTGTTGAAAAACCACTTTTCGCACTTGTGTTAGTGTTGAAAAACCACTTTTCGCACTTGTGTTGGTGCAGGAAACCACTTTTGCACTTGTGTTAGTGTTGAAAAACCACTTTTCGCACTTGTGTTGGTGCAGGAAACCACTTTTGCACTTGTATTAGTGTGGAAAAAAAACTTTTTGCACTTGTGATAGTGTTGAAAAACCACTTTTCGCACTTGTGTTAGTGTTGAAAAACCACTTTTCGCACTTGTGTTGGTGCAGGAAACCACTTTTGCACTTGTATTAGTGTGGAAAAAACACTTTTTGCACTTGTGATAGTGTTGAAAAACCACTTTAAGCACTCGTGTTAGTGTTGAAAAAACCACTTTTCGCACTTGTGTTGGTGCAGGAAACCACTTTTGCACTTGTATTAGTGTGGAAAAAATACTTTTTGCACTTGTGATAGTGTTGAAAAACCACTTTTCGCACTTGTGTTGGTGTTGAAAAACCACTTTTCGCACTTGTGTTGGTGCAGGAAACCACTTTTGCACTTGTATTAGTGTGGAAAAACCACTTTTCGCACTTGTGTTAGTGTTGAAAAACCACTTTTCGCACTTGTGTTAGTGTTGAAAAACCACTTTTCGCACTTGTGTTAGTGTTGAAAAACCACTTTTCGCACTTGAGTTAGTGTTGAAAAACCACTTTTCGCCCTTGTGTTGGTGCAGGGAACCACTTTTGCACTTGTATTAGTGTGGAAAAATCCACTTTCGCACTTGTGTTAGTGTTGAAAAACCACTTTTTGCACTTGTGTTAGTGTTGAAAAACCACTTTTCGCACTTGTGTTGGTGCAGGAAACCACTTTTGCACATGTATTATGGTGGAAAAAACACTTTTTGCACTTGTGATAGTGTTGAAAAACCACTTTTCGCACTTGTGTTAGTGTTGAAAAACCACTTTTCGCACTTGTGTTGGTGCAGGAAACCTCTTTTGCACTGGTATTGATGTGGAAAAACCACTTTTCGCACTTGTGTTAGTGTTGTAAAACCACTTTTCGCACTTGTGTTAGTGTTGAAAAACCACTTTTCGCACTTGTGTTGGTGCAGGAAACCACTTTTGCACTTGTATTAGTGTGGGAAAAAAACTTTTTGCACTTGTGATAGTGTTGAAAAACCACTTTTCGCACTTGTGTTAGTGTTGAAAAACCACTTTTCGCACTTGTGTTAGGGTTGAAAAACCACTTTTCGCACTTGTGTTGGTGCAGGAAACCACTTTTCCACTTGTATTAGTGTGGAAAAAACACTTTTCGCACTTGTGTTAGTGTTGAAAAACCACTTTTCGCACTTGTGTTAGTGTGGAAAAAACACTTTCCGCATTTGTGTTAGTGTTGAAAAACCACTTTTCGCACTTGTATTAGTGTGGAAAAAACACTTTCCGCACTTGTGTTAGTGTTGAAAAACCACTTTTGCACTTGTATTAGTGTGGAAAAAACACTTTCCGCACTTGTGTTAGTGTTGAAAAACCACTTTTCGCACTTGTGTTAGTGTTGAAAAACCACTTTTCGCACTTGTGTTGGTGCAGGAAACCACTTTTGCACTTGTATTAGTGTGGAAAAAACACTTTTTGCATGTGTGATAGTGTTGAAAACCCACTTTTCGCACTTGTGTTAGTGTTGAAAAACCACTTTTCGCACTTGTGTTAGTGTTGAAAAACCACTTTTCGCACTTGTGTTAGTGTTGAAAAACCACTTTTCGCACTTGTGTTTGTGCAGGAAACCACTTTTGCACTTGTATTAGTGTGGAAAAAACACTTTTTGCACTTGTGATAGTGTTGAAAAACCACTTTTCGCACTTGTATTAGTGTGGAAAAACCACTTTTCGCACTTGTGTTAGTGTTGAAAAACCACTTTTCGCACTTTTGCTAGTGTTGAAAAACCACTTTTCGCACTTGTGTTAGTGTTGAAAAACCACTTTTCGCACTTGTGTTGGTGCAGGAAACCACTTTTGCACTTGTATTAGTGTGGAAAAAACACTTTTTGCACTTGTGATAGTTTTGAAAAACCACTTTTCGCACTTGTGTTGGTGCAGGAAACCACTTTTGCACTTGTATTAGTGTGGAAAAACCACTTTTCGCACTTGTGTTAGTGTTGAAAAACCACTTCTCGCACTTGTGTTAGTGTTGAAAAACCACTTTTCGCACTTGTGTTAGTGTTGAAAAACCACTTTTCGCACTTGTGCTAGAGTTGAAAAACCACTTTTCGCACTTGTGTTAGTGTTGAAAAACCACTTTTCGCACTTGTGTTGGTGCAGGAAACCACTTTTGCACTTGTATTAGTGTGGAAAAAACACTTTTCGCACTTGTGTTAGTGTTGAAAAACCACTTTTCGCACTTGTGTTAGTGTTGAAAAACCACTTTTCGCACTTGTGTTAGTGTTGAAAAACCACTTTTCGCACTTGTGTTAGTGTTGAAAAACCACTTTTCGCACTTGTGTTGGTGCAGGAAACCACTTTTGCACTTGTATTAGTGTGGAAAAAACACTTTTTGCACTTGTGATAGTGTTGAAAAACTACTTTTTGCACTTGTGTTGGTGCAGGAAACCACTTTTGCACTTGTATTAGTGTGGAAAAACCACTTTTCGCACTTGTGTTAGTGTTGAAAAACCACTTTTCGCACTTGTGTTAGTGTTGAAAAACCACTTTTCGCACTTGTGTTGGTGCAGGAAACCACTTTTGCACTTGTATTAGTGTGGAAAAAACACTTTTTGCACTTGTGATAGTGTTGAAAAACCACTTTTTGCACTTGTGTTGGTGCAGGAAACCACTTTTGCACTTGTATTAGTGTGGAAAAACCACTTTTCGCACTTGTGTTAGTGTTGAAAAACCACTTTTCGCACTTGTGTTAGTGTTGAAAAACCACTTTTCGCACTTGTGTTAGTGTTGAAAAACCACTTTTTGCACTTGTGTTGGTGCAGGAAACTACTTTTACACTTGTATTAGTGTGGAAGAAACACTTTTTGCACTTGTGATAGTGTTGAAAAACCACTTTTCGCACTTGTATTAGTGTGGAAAAACCACTTTTCGCACTTGTGTTAGTGTTGAAAAACCACTTTTCGGACTTTTGTTAGTGTTGAAAAACCACTTTTCGCACTTGTGTTAGTGTTGAAAAACCACTTTTCACACTTGTGTTGGTGCAGGAAACCACTTTTGCACTTGTATTAGTGTGGAAAAAACACTTTTTGCACTTGTGATAGTTTTGAAAAACCACTTTTCGCACTTGTGTTGGTGCAGGAAACCACTTTTGCACTTGTATTAGTGTGGAAAAACCACTTTTCGCACTTGTGTTAGTGTTGAAAAACCACTTTTCGCACTTGTGTTAGTGTTGAAAAACCACTTTTCGCACTTGTGTTAGTGTTGAAAAACCACTTTTCGCACTTGTGTTAGAGTTGAAAAACCACTTTTCGCACTTGTGTTAGTGTTGAAAAACCACTTTTCGCACTTGTGTTGGTGCAGGAAACCACTTTTGCACTTGTATTAGTGTGGAAAAAACACTTTTCGCACTTGTGTTAGTGTTGAAAAACCACTTTTCGCACTTGTGTTAGTGTTGAAAAACCACTTTTCGCACTTGTGTTGGTGTTGAAAAACCACTTTTCGCACTTGTGTTAGTGTTGAAAAACCACTTTTCGCACTTGTGTTGGTGCAGGAAACCACTTTTGCACTTGTATTAGTGTGGAAAAAACACTTTCCGCACTTGTGTTAGTGTTGAAAAACCACTTTACGCACTTGTGTTGGTGCAGGAAACCACTTTTGCACTTGTATTAGTGTGGAAAAAACACTTTTTGCACTTGTGATAGTGTTGAAAAACCACTTTTCGCACTTGTGTTGGTGCAGGAAACCACTTTTGCACTTGTATTAGTGTGGAAAAAACACTTTTTGCACTTGTGATAGTGTTGAAAAACCACTTTTCGCACTTGTATTAGTGTGGAAAAACCACTTTTCGCACTTGTGTTAGTGTTGAAAAACCACTTTTCGCACTTTTGTTAGTGTTGAAAAAACACTTTTCGCACTTGTGTTAGTGTTGAAAAACCACTTTTCGCACTTGTGTTGGTGCAGGAAACCACTTTTGCACTTGTATTAGTGTGGAAAAAACACTTTTTGCACTTGTGATAGTGTTGAAACACCACCTCTCGCACTTGTGTTGGTGCAGGATACCACTTTTGCACTTGTATTAGTGTGGAAAAATCACTTTTCGCACTTGTGTTAGTGTTGAAAAACCACTTTTCGCACTTGTGTTAGTGTTGAAAAACCACTTTTCGCACTTGTGTTAGTGTTGAAAAACCACTTTTCGCACTTGTGTTGGTGCAGGAAACCACTTTTGCACTTGTATTAGTGTGGAAGAAACACTTTTTGCACTTGTGATAGTGTTGAAAAACCACTTTTCGCACTTGTATTAGTGTGGAAAAACCACTTTTCGCACTTGTTAGTGTTGAAAAACCACTTTTCGCACTTTTGTTAGTGTTGAAAAACCACTTTTTGCACTTGTGTTGGTGCAGGAAACCACTTTTGCACTTGTATTAGTGTGGAAAAAACACTTTTTGCACTTGTGATAGTGTTGAAAAACCACTTTAAGCACTTGTGTTAGTGTTGAAAAACCACTTTTCGCACTTGTGTTGGTGCAGGAAATCACTTTTGCACTTGTATTAGTGTGGAAAAACCACTTTTCGCACTTGTGTTAGTGTTGAAAAACCACTTTTCGCACTTGTGTTAGTGTTGAAAAACCACTTTTCGCACTTGTGTTAGTGTTGAAAAACCACTTTTCGCACTTGTGTTGGTGCAGGAAACCACTTTTGCACTTGAAAAACCACTTTTCGCACTTGTGTTGGTGCAGGAAACCACTTTTGCACTTGTATTAGTGTGGAAGAAACACTTTTTGCACTTGTGATAGTGTTGAAAAACCACTTTTCGCACTTGTATTAGTGTGGAAAAAACACTTTCCGCACTTGTGTTAGTGTTGAAAAACCACTTTTCGCACTTGTGTTAGTGTTGAAAAACCACTTTTCGCACTTGTGTTGGTGCAGGAAACCACTTTTGCACTTGTATTAGTGTGGAAAAAACACTTTTTGCATGTGTGTTAGTGTTGAAAAACCACTTTTCGCACTTGTGTTAGTGTTGAAAAACCACTTTTCGCACTTGTGTTAGTGTTGAAAAACAACTTTTCGCACTTGTGTTTGTGCAGGAAACCACTTTTGCACTTGTATTAGTGTGGAAAAACACTTTTTGCACTTGTGATAGTGTTGAAAAACCACTTTTCGCACTTGTATTAGTGTGGAAAAACCACTTTTCGCACTTGTGTTAGTGTTGAAAAACCACTTTTCGCACTTTTGTTAGTGTTGAAAAACCACTTTTCGCACTTGTGTTAGTGTTGAAAAACCACTTTTCGCACTTGTGTTGGTGCAGGAAACCACTTTTGCACTTGTATTAGCGTGGAAAAAACACTTTTTGCACTTGTGATGGTTTTGAAAAACCACTTTTCGCACTTGTGTTGGTGCAGGAAACCACTTTTGCACTTGTATTAGTGTGGAAAAACCACTTTTCGCACTTGTGTTAGTGTTGAAAAACCACTTTTCGCACTTGTGTTAGTGTTGAAAAACCACTTTTCGCACTTGTGTTAGTGTTGAAAAACCACTTTTCGCACTTGTGCTAGAGTTGAAAAACCACTTTTCGCACTTGTGTTAGTGTTGAAAAACCACTTTTCGCACTTGTGTTGGTGCAGGAAACCACTTTTGCACTTGTATTAGTGTGGAAAAAACACTTTTCGCACTTGTGTTAGTGTTGAAAAACCACTTTTCGCACTTGTGTTAGTGTTGAAAAACCACTTTTCGCACTTGTGTTAGTGTTGAAAAACCACTTTTCGCACTTGTGTTAGTGTTGAAAAACCACTTTTCGCACTTGTGTTGGTGCAGGAAACCACTTTTGCACTTGTATTAGTGTGGAAGAAACACTTTTTGCACTTGTGATAGTGTTGAAAAACCACTTTTTGCACTTGTGTTGGTGCAGGAAACCACTTTTGCACTTGTATTAGTGTGGAAAAACCACTTTTCGCACTTGTGTTAGTGTTGAAAAACCACTTTTCGCACTTGTGTTAGTGTTGAAAAACCACTTTTCGCACTTGTGTTGGTGCAGGAAACCACTTTTGCACTTGTATTAGTGTGGAAAAAACACTTTTTGCACTTGTGATAGTTTTGATAAACCACTTTTCGCACTTGTGTTGGTGCAGGAAACCACTTTTGCACTTGTATTAGTGTGGAAAAACCACTTTTCGCACTTGTGTTAGTGTTGAAAAACCACTTTTCGCACTTGTGTTAGTGTTGAAAAACCACTTTTCGCACTTGTGTTAGTGTTGAAAAACCACTTTTCGCACTTGTGTTAGAGTTGAAAAACCACTTTTCGCACTTGTGTTAGTGTTGAAAAACCACTTTTCGCACTTGTGTTGGTGCAGGAAACCACTTTTGCACTTGTATTAGTGTGGAAAAAACACTTTTCGCACTTGTGTTAGTGTTGAAAAACCACTTTTCGCACTTGTGTTAGTGTTGAAAAACCACTTTTCGCACTTGTGTTAGTGTTGAAAAACCACTTTTCGCACTTGTGTTGGTGCAGGAAACCACTTTTGCACTTGTATTAGTGTGGAAAAAACACTTTCCGCACTTGTGTTAGTGTTGAAAAACCACTTTTCGCACTTGTGTTGGTGCAGGAAACCACTTTTGCACTTGTATTAGTGTGGAAAAAACACTTTTTGCACTTGTGATAGTGTTGAAAAACCACTTTTCGCACTTGTGTTGGTGCAGGAAACCACTTTTGCACTTGTATTAGTGTGGAAAAAACACTTTTTGCACTTGTGATAGTGTTGAAAAACCACTTTTCGCACTTGTATTAGTGTGGAAAAACCACTTTTCGCACTTGTGTTAGTGTTGAAAAACCACTTTTCGCACTTTTGTTAGTGTTGAAAAAATACTTTTCGCACTTGTGTTAGTGTTGAAAAACCACTTTTCGCACTTGTGTTGGTGCAGGAAACCACTTTTGCACTTGTATTAGTGTGGAAAAAACACTTTTTGCACTTGTGATAGTGTTGAAACACCACTCCTCGCACTTGTGTTGGTGCAGGATACCACTTTTGCACTTGTATTAGTGTGGAAAAATCACTTTTCGCACTTGTGTTAGTGTTGAAAAACCACTTTTCGCACTTGTGTTAGTGTTGAAAAACCACTTTTCGCGCTTGTGTTGGTGCAGGAAACCACTTTTGCACTTGTATTAGTGTGGAAGAAACACTTTTTGCACTTGTGATAGTGTTGAAAAACCACTTTTCGCACTTGTATTAGTGTGGAAAAACCACTTTTCGCACTTGTTAGTGTTGAAAAACCACTTTTCGCACTTTTGTTAGTGTTGAAAAACCACTTTTCGCACTTGTGTTGGTGCAGGAAACCACTTTTGCACTTGTATTAGTGTGGAAAAAACACTTTTTGCACTTGTGATAGTGTTGAAAAACCACTTTAAGCACTTGTGTTAGTGTTGAAAAACCACTTTTCGCACTTGTGTTGGTGCAGGAAATCACTTTTGCACTTGTATTAGTGTGGAAAAACCACTTTTCGCACTTGTGTTAGTGTTGAAAAACCACTTTTCGCACTTGTGTTAGTGTTGAAAAACCACTTTTCGCACTTGTGTTAGTGTTGAAAAACCACTTTTCGCACTTGTGTTGGTGCAGGAAACCACTTTTGCACTTGAAAAACCACTTTTCGCACTTGTGTTGGTGCAGGAAACCACTTTTGCACTTGTATTAGTGTGGAAGAAACACTTTTTGCACTTGTGATAGTGTTGAAAAACCACTTTTCGCACTTGTATTAGTGTGGAAAAAACACTTTCCGCACTTGTGTTAGTGTTGAAAAACCACTTTTCGCACTTGTGTTAGTGTTGAAAAACCACTTTTCGCACTTGTGTTGGTGCAGGAAACCACTTTTGCACTTGTATTAGTGTGGAAAAAACACTTTTTGCATGTGTGATAGTGTTGAAAAACCACTTTTCGCACTTGTGTTAGTGTTGAAAAACCACTTTTCGCACTTGTGTTAGTGTTGAAAAACCACTTTTCGCACTTGTGTTAGTGTTGAAAAACCACTTTTCGCACTTGTGTTTGTGCAGGAAACCACTTTTGCACTTGTATTAGTGTGGAAAAAACACTTTTTGCACTTGTGATAGTGTTGAAAAACCACTTTTCGCACTTGTGTTAGTGTTGAAAAACCACTTTTCGCACTTGTGTTGGTGCAGGAAACCACTTTTGCACTTGTATTAGTGTGGAAAAAACACTTTTTGCATGTGTGATAGTGTTGAAAAACCACTTTTCGCACTTGTGTTAGTGTTGAAAAACCACTTTTCGCACTTGTGTTAGTGTTGAAAAACCACTTTTCGCACTTGTGTTAGTGTTGAAAAACCACTTTTCGCACTTGTGTTTGTGCAGGAAACCACTTTTGCACTTGTATTAGTGTGGAAAAAACACTTTTTGCACTTGTGATAGTGTTGAAAAACCACTTTTCGCACTTGTATTAGTGTGGAAAAACCACTTTTCGCACTTTTGTTAGTGTTGAAAAACCACTTTTCGCACTTGTGTTAGTGTTGAAAAACCACTTTTCGCACTTGTGTTGGTGCAGGAAACCACTTTTGCACTTGTATTAGTGTGGAAAAAACACTTTTTGCACTTGTGATAGTTTTGAAAAACCACTTTTCGCACTTGTGTTGGTGCAGGAAACCACTTTTGCACTTGTATTAGTGTGGAAAAACCACTTTTCGCACTTGTGTTAGTGTTGAAAAACCACTTTTCGCACTTGTGTTAGTGTTGAAAAACCACTTTTCGCACTTGTGTTAGTGTTGAAAAACCACTTTTCGCACTTGTGCTAGAGTTGAAAAACCACTTTTCGCACTTGTGTTAGTGTTGAAAAACCACTTTTCGCACTTGTGTTGGTGCAGGAAACCACTTTTGCACTTGTATTAGTGTGGAAAAAACACTTTTCGCACTTGTGTTAGTGTTGAAAAACCACTTTTCGCACTTGTGTTAGTGTTGAAAAACCACTTTTTGCACTTGTGTTAGTGTTGAAAAACCACTTTTCGCACTTGTGTTAGTGTTGAAAAACCACTTTTCGCACTTGTGTTGGTGCAGGAAACCACTTTTGCACTTGTATTAGTGTGGAAAAAACACTTTTTGCACTTGTGATAGTGTTGAAAAACCACTTTTTGCACTTGTGTTGGTGCAGGAAACCACTTTTGCACTTGTATTAGTGTGGAAAAACCACTTTTCGCACTTGTGTTAGTGTTGAAAAACCACTTTTCGCACTTGTGTTAGTGTTGAAAAACCACTTTTCGCACTTGTGTTGGTGCAGGAAACCACTTTTGCACTTGTATTAGTGTGGAAAAAACACTTTTTGCACTTGTGATAGTGTTGAAAAACCACTTTTTGCACTTGTGTTGGTGCAGGAAACCACTTTTGCACTTGTATTAGTGTGGAAAAACCACTTTTCGCACTTGTGTTAGTGTTGAAAAACCACTTTTCGCACTTGTGTTAGTGTTGAAAAACCACTTTTCGCACTTGTGTTAGTGTTGAAAAACCACTTTTCGCACTTGTGTTGGTGCAGGAAACCACTTTTACACTTGTATTAGTGTGGAAGAAACACTTTTTGCACTTGTGATAGTGTTGAAAAACCACTTTTCGCACTTGTATTAGTGTGGAAAAACCACTTTTCGCACTTGTGTTAGTGTTGAAAAACCACTTTTCGGACTTTTGTTAGTGTTGAAAAACCACTTTTCGCACTTGTGTTAGTGTTGAAAAACCACTTTTCACACTTGTGTTGGTGCAGGAAACCACTTTTGCACTTGTATTAGTGTGGAAAAAACACTTTTTGCACTTGTGATAGTTTTGAAAAACCACTTTTCGCACTTGTGTTGGTGCAGGAAACCACTTTTGCACTTGTATTAGTGTGGAAAAACCACTTTTCGCACTTGTGTTAGTGTTGAAAAACCACTTTTCGCACTTGTGTTAGTGTTGAAAAACCACTTTTCGCACTTGTGTTAGTGTTGAAAAACCACTTTTCGCACTTGTGTTAGAGTTGAAAAACCACTTTTCGCACTTGTGTTAGTGTTGAAAAACCACTTTTCGCACTTGTGTTGGTGCAGGAAACCACTTTTGCACTTGTATTAGTGTGGAAAAAACACTTTTCGCACTTGTGTTAGTGTTGAAAAACCACTTTTCGCACTTGTGTTAGTGTTGAAAAACCACTTTTCGCACTTGTTTTAGTGTTGAAAAACCACTTTTCGCACTTGTGTTAGTGTTGAAAAACTACTTTTCGCACTTGTGTTGGTGCAGGAAACCACTTTTGCACTTGTATTAGTGTGGAAAAAACACTTTCCGCACTTGTGTTAGTGTTGAAAAACCACTTTTCGCACTCGTGTTGGTGCAGGAAACCACTTTTGCACTTGTATTAGTGTGGAAAAAACACTTTTTGCACTTGTGATAGTGTTGAAAAACCACTTTTCGCACTTGTGTTGGTGCAGGAAACCACTTTTGCACTTGTATTGGTGTGGAAAAAACACTTTTTGCACTTGTGATAGTGTTGAAAAACCACTTTTCGCACTTGTATTAGTGTGGAAAAACCACTTTTCGCACTTGTGTTAGTGTTGAAAAACCACTTTTCGCACTTTTGTTAGTGTTGAAAAAACACTTTTCGCACTTGTGTTAGTGTTGAAAAACCACTTTTCGCACTTGTGTTGGTGCAGGAAACCACTTTTGCACTTGTATTAGTGTGGAAAAAACACTTTTTGCACTTGTGATAGTGTTGAAACACCACTTCTCGCACTTGTGTTGGTGCAGGATACCACTTTTGCACTTGTATTAGTGTGGAAAAATCACTTTTCGCACTTGTGTTAGTGTTGAAAAACCACTTTTCGCACTTGTGTTAGTGTTGAAAAACCACTTTTCGCACTTGTGTTAGTGTTGAAAAACCACTTTTCGCACTTGTGTTGGTGCAGGAAACCACTTTTGCACTTGTATTAGTGTGGAAGAAACACTTTTTGCACTTGTGATAGTGTTGAAAAACCACTTTTCGCACTTGTATTAGTGTGGAAAAACCACTTTTCGCACTTGTTAGTGTTGAAAAACCACTTTTCGCACTTTTGTTAGTGTTGAAAAACCACTTTTCGCACTTGTGTTGGTGCAGGAAACCACTTTTGCACTTGTATTAGTGTGGAAAAAACACTTTTTGCACTTGTGATAGTGTTGAAAAACCACTTTAAGCACTTGTGTTAGTGTTGAAAAACCACTTTTCGCACTTGTGTTGGTGCAGGAAATCACTTTTGCACTTGTATTAGTGTGGAAAAACCACTTTTCGCACTTGTGTTAGTGTTGAAAAACCACTTTTCGCACTTGTGTTAGTGTTGAAAAACCACTTTTCGCACTTGTGTTAGTGTTGAAAAACCACTTTTCGCACTTGTGTTGGTGCAGGAAACCACTTTTGCACTTGTATTAGTGTGGAAGAAACACTTTTTGCACTTGTGATAGTGTTGAAAAACCACTTTTCGCACTTGTATTAGTGTGGAAAAACCACTTTTCGCACTTGTGTTAGTGTTGAAAAACCACTTTTCGGACTTTTGTTAGTGTTGAAAAACCACTTTTCGCACTTGTGTTAGTGTTGAAAAACCACTTTTCACACTTGTGTTGGTGCAGGAAACCACTTTTGCACTTGTATTAGTGTGGAAAAAACACTTTTTGCACTTGTGATAGTTTTGAAAAACCACTTTTCGCACTTGTGTTGGTGCAGGAAACCACTTTTGCACTTGTATTAGTGTGGAAAAACCACTTTTCGCACTTGTGTTAGTGTTGAAAAACCACTTTTCGCACTTGTGTTAGTGTTGAAAAACCACTTTTCGCACTTGTGTTAGTGTTGAAAAACCACTTTTCGCACTTGTGTTAGAGTTGAAAAACCACTTTTCGCACTTGTGTTAGTGTTGAAAAACCACTTTTCGCACTTGTGTTGGTGCAGGAAACCACTTTTGCACTTGTATTAGTGTGGAAAAAACACTTTTCGCACTTGTGTTAGTGTTGAAAAACCACTTTTCGCACTTGTGTTAGTGTTGAAAAACCACTTTTCGCACTTGTGTTAGTGTGGAAAAAACACTTTCCGCATTTGTGTTAGTGTTGAAAAACCACTTTTCGCACTTGTATTAGTGTGGAAAAAACACTTTCCGCACTTGTGTTAGTGTTGAAAAACCACTTTTGCACTTGTATTAGTGTGGAAAAAACACTTTCCGCACTTGTGTTAGTGTTGAAAAACCACTTTTCGCACTTGTGTTAGTGTTGAAAAACCACTTTTCGCACTTGTGTTAGTGTTGAAAAACCACTTTTCGCACTTGTGTTTGTGCAGGAAACCACTTTTGCACTTGTATTAGTGTGGAAAAAACACTTTTTGCACTTGTGATAGTGTTGAAAAACCACTTTTCGCACTTGTATTAGTGTGGAAAACCACTTTTCGCACTTGTGTTAGTGTTGAAAAACCACTTTTCGCACTTTTGTTAGTGTTGAAAAAAGACTTTTCGCACTTGTGTTAGTGTTGAAAAACCACTTTTCGCACTTGTGTTAGTGTTGAAAAACCACTTTTCGCACTTGTGCTAGTGTTGAAAAACCACTTTTTGCACTTGTGATAGTGTTGAAAAACCACTTTAAGCACTTGTGTTAGTGTTGAAAAACCACTTTTCGCACTTGTGTTGGTGCAGGAAATCACTTTTGCACTTGTATTAGTGTGGAAAAACCACTTTTCGCACTTGTGTTAGTGTTGAAAAACCACTTTTCGCACTTGTGTTAGTGTTGAAAAACCACTTTTCGCACTTGTGTTAGTGTTGAAAAACCACTTTTCGCACTTGTGTTGGTGCAGGAAACCACTTTTGCACTTGAAAAACCACTTTTCGCACTTGTGTTGGTGCAGGAAACCACTTTTGCACTTGTATTAGTGTGGAAGAAACACTTTTTGCACTTGTGATAGTGTTGAAAAACCACTTTTCGCACTTGTATTAGTGTGGAAAAAACACTTTCCGCACTTGTGTTAGTGTTGAAAAACCACTTTTCGCACTTGTGTTAGTGTTGAAAAACCACTTTTCGCACTTGTGTTGGTGCAGGAAACCACTTTTGCACTTGTATTAGTGTGGAAAAAACACTTTTTGCATGTGTGATAGTGTTGAAAAACCACTTTTCGCACTTGTGTTAGTGTTGAAAAACCACTTTTCGCACTTGTGTTAGTGTTGAAAAACCACTTTTCGCACTTGTGTTAGTGTTGAAAAACCACTTTTCGCACTTGTGTTTGTGCAGGAAACCACTTTTGCACTTGTATTAGTGTGGAAAAAACACTTTTTGCACTTGTGATAGTGTTGAAAAACCACTTTTCGCACTTGTATTAGTGTGGAAAAACCACTTTTCGCACTTTTGTTAGTGTTGAAAAACCACTTTTCGCATTTGTGTTAGTGTTGAAAAACCACTTTTCGCACTTGTGTTGGTGCAGGAAACCACTTTTGCACTTGTATTAGTGTGGAAAAAACACTTTTTGCACTTGTGATAGTTTTGAAAAACCACTTTTCGCACTTGTGTTGGTGCAGGAAACCACTTTTGCACTTGTATTAGTGTGGAAAAACCACTTTTCGCACTTGTGTTAGTGTTGAAAAACCACTTTTCGCACTTGTGTTAGTGTTGAAAAACCACTTTTCGCACTTGTGTTAGTGTTGAAAAACCACTTTTCGCACTTGTGCTAGAGTTGAAAAACCACTTTTCGCACTTGTGTTAGTGTTGAAAAACCACTTTTCGCACTTGTGTTGGTGCAGGAAACCACTTTTGCACTTGTATTAGTGTGGAAAAAACACTTTTCGCACTTGTGCTAGTGTTGAAAAACCACTTTTCGCACTTGTGTTAGTGTTGAAAAACCACTTTTCGCACTTGTGTTAGTGTTGAAAAACCACTTTTCGCACTTGTGTTAGTGTTGAAAAACCACTTTTCGCACTTGTGTTGGTGCAGGAAACCACTTTTGCACTTGTATTAGTGTGGAAAAAACACTTTTTGCACTTGTGATAGTGTTGAAAAACCACTTTTTGCACTTGTGTTGGTGCAGGAAACCACTTTTGCACTTGTATTAGTGTGGAAAAACCACCTTTCGCACTTGTGTTAGTGTTGAAAAACCACTTTTCGCACTTGTGTTAGTGTTGAAAAACCACTTTTCGCACTTGTGTTGGTGCAGGAAACCACTTTTGCACTTGTATTAGTGTGGAAAAAACACTTTTTGCACTTGTGATAGTGTTGAAAAACCACTTTTTGCACTTGTGTTGGTGCAGGAAACCACTTTTGCACTTGTATTAGTGTGGAAAAACCACTTTTCGCACTTGTGTTAGTGTTGAAAAACCACTTTTCGCACTTGTGTTAGTGTTGAAAAACCACTTTTCGCACTTGTGTTAGTGTTGAAAAACCACTTTTCGCACTTGTGTTGGTGCAGGAAACCACTTTTACACTTGTATTAGTGTGGAAGAAACACTTTTTGCACTTGTGATAGTGTTGAAAAACCACTTTTCGCACTTGTATTAGTGTGGAAAAACCACTTTTCGCACTTGTGTTAGTGTTGAAAAACCACTTTTCGGACTTTTGTTAGTGTTGAAAAACCACTTTTCGCACTTGTGTTAGTGTTGAAAAACCACTTTTCACACTTGTGTTGGTGCAGGAAACCACTTTTGCACTTGTATTAGTGTGGAAAAAACACTTTTTGCACTTGTGATAGTTTTGAAAAACCACTTTTCGCACTTGTGTTGGTGCAGGAAACCACTTTTGCACTTGTATTAGTGTGGAAAAACCACTTTTCGCACTTGTGTTAGTGTTGAAAAACCACTTTTCGCACTTGTGTTAGTGTTGAAAAACCACTTTTCGCACTTGTGTTAGTGTTGAAAAACCACTTTTCGCACTTGTGTTAGAGTTGAAAAACCACTTTTCGCACTTGTGTTAGTGTTGAAAAACCACTTTTCGCACTTGTGTTGGTGCAGGAAACCACTTTTGCACTTGTATTAGTGTGGAAAAAACACTTTTCGCACTTGTGTTAGTGTTGAAAAACCACTTTTCGCACTTGTGTTGGTGCAGGAAACCACTTTTGCACTTGTATTAGTGTGGAAAAAACACTTTCCGCACTTGTGTTAGTGTTGAAAAACCACTTTTCGCACTTGTGTTGGTGCAGGAAACCACTTTTGCACTTGTATTAGTGTGGAAAAAACACTTTTTGCACTTGTGATAGTGTTGAAAAACCACTTTTCGCACTTGTGTTGGTGCAGGAAACCACTTTTGCACTTGTATTGGTGTGGAAAAAACACTTTTTGCACTTGTGATAGTGTTGAAAAACCACTTTTCGCACTTGTATTAGTGTGGAAAAACCACTTTTCGCACTTGTGTTAGTGTTGAAAAACCACTTTTCGCACTTTTGTTAGTGTTGAAAAAACACTTTTCGCACTTGTGTTAGTGTTGAAAAACCACTTTTCGCACTTGTGTTGGTGCAGGAAACCACTTTTGCACTTGTATTAGTGTGGAAAAAACACTTTTTGCACTTGTGATAGTGTTGAAACACCACTTCTCGCACTTGTGTTGGTGCAGGATACCACTTTTGCACTTGTATTAGTGTGGAAAAATCACTTTTCGCACTTGTGTTAGTGTTGAAAAACCACTTTTCGCACTTGTGTTAGTGTTGAAAAACCACTTTTCGCACTTGTGTTAGTGTTGAAAAACCACTTTTCGCACTTGTGTTGGTGCAGGAAACCACTTTTGCACTTGTATTAGTGTGGAAGAAACACTTTTTGCACTTGTGATAGTGTTGAAAAACCACTTTTCGCACTTGTATTAGTGTGGAAAAACCACTTTTCGCACTTGTTAGTGTTGAAAAACCACTTTTCGCACTTTTGTTAGTGTTGAAAAACCACTTTTCGCACTTGTGTTGGTGCAGGAAACCACTTTTGCACTTGTATTAGTGTGGAAAAAACACTTTTTGCACTTGTGATAGTGTTGAAAAACCACTTTAAGCACTTGTGTTAGTGTTGAAAAACCACTTTTCGCACTTGTGTTGGTGCAGGAAATCACTTTTGCACTTGTATTAGTGTGGAAAAACCACTTTTCGCACTTGTGTTAGTGTTGAAAAACCACTTTTCGCACTTGTGTTAGTGTTGAAAAACCACTTTTCGCACTTGTGTTAGTGTTGAAAAACCACTTTTCGCACTTGTGTTGGTGCAGGAAACCACTTTTGCACTTGTATTAGTGTGGAAGAAACACTTTTTGCACTTGTGATAGTGTTGAAAAACCACTTTTCGCACTTGTATTAGTGTGGAAAAACCACTTTTCGCACTTGTGTTAGTGTTGAAAAACCACTTTTCGGACTTTTGTTAGTGTTGAAAAACCACTTTTCGCACTTGTGTTAGTGTTCAAAAACCACTTTTCACACTTGTGTTGGTGCAGGAAACCACTTTTGCACTTGTATTAGTGTGGAAAAAACACTTTTTGCACTTGTGATAGTTTTGAAAAACCACTTTTCGCACTTGTGTTGGTGCAGGAAACCACTTTTGCACTTGTATTAGTGTGGAAAAACCACTTTTCGCACTTGTGTTAGTGTTGAAAAACCACTTTTCGCACTTGTGTTAGTGTTGAAAAACCACTTTTCGCACTTGTGTTAGTGTTGAAAAACCACTTTTCGCACTTGTGTTAGAGTTGAAAAACCACTTTTCGCACTTGTGTTAGTGTTGAAAAACCACTTTTCGCACTTGTGTTGGTGCAGGAAACCACTTTTGCACTTGTATTAGTGTGGAAAAAACACTTTTCGCACTTGTGTTAGTGTTGAAAAACCACTTTTCGCACTTGTGTTAGTGTTGAAAAACCACTTTTCGCACTTGTGTTAGTGTGGAAAAAACACTTTCCGCATTTGTGTTAGTGTTGAAAAACCACTTTTCGCACTTGTATTAGTGTGGAAAAAACACTTTCCGCACTTGTGTTAGTGTTGAAAAACCACTTTTGCACTTGTATTAGTGTGGAAAAAACACTTTCCGCACTTGTGTTAGTGTTGAAAAACCACTTTTCGCACTTGTGTTAGTGTTGAAAAACCACTTTTCGCACTTGTGTTAGTGTTGAAAAACCACTTTTCGCACTTGTGTTTGTGCAGGAAACCACTTTTGCACTTGTATTAGTGTGGAAAAAACACTTTTTGCACTTGTGATAGTGTTGAAAAACCACTTTTCGCACTTGTATTAGTGTGGAAAAACCACTTTTCGCACTTGTGTTAGTGTTGAAAAACCACTTTTCGCACTTTTGTTAGTGTTGAAAAAAGACTTTTCGCACTTGTGTTAGTGTTGAAAAACCACTTTTCGCACTTGTGTTAGTGTTGAAAAACCACTTTTCGCACTTGTGTTAGTGTTGAAAAACCACTTTTCGCACTTGTGTTAGAGTTGAAAAACCACTTTTCGCACTTGTGTTAGTGTTGAAAAACTACTTTTCGCACTTGTGTTGGTGCAGGAAACCACTTTTGCACTTGTATTAGTGTGGAAAAAACACTTTTCGCACTTGTGTTAGTGTTGAAAAACCACTTTTCGCACTTGTGTTAGTGTTGAAAACCACTTTTCGCACTTGTGTTAGTGTTGAAAAACCACTTTTCGCACTTGTGTTAGAGTTGAAAAACCACTTTTCGCACTTGTGTTAGTGTTGAAAAACCACTTTTCGCACTTGTGTTGGTGCAGGAAACCACTTTTGCACTTGTATTAGTGTGGAAAAAACACTTTTCGCACTTGTGTTAGTGTTGAAAAACCACTTTTCGCACTTGTGTTAGTGTTGAAAAACCACTTTTCGCACTTGTGTTAGTGTTGAAAAACCACTTTTCGCACTTGTGTTAGTGTTGAAAAACCACTTTTCGCACTTGTGTTGGTGCAGGAAACCACTTTTGCACTTGTATTAGTGTGGAAAAAACACTTTCCGCACTTGTGTTAGTGTTGAAAAACCACTTTTCGCACTTGTGTTGGTGCAGGAAACCACTTTTGCACTTGTATTAGTGTGGAAAAAACACTTTTTGCACTTGTGATAGTGTTGAAAAACCACTTTTCGCACTTGTGTTGGTGCAGGAAACCACTTTTGCACTTGTATTAGTGTGGAAAAAACACTTTTTGCACTTGTGATAGTGTTGAAAAACCACTTTTCGCACTTGTATTAGTGTGGAAAAACCACTTTTCGCACTTGTGTTAGTGTTGAAAAACCACTTTTCGCACTTTTGTTAGTGTTGAAAAAATACTTTTCGCACTTGTGTTAGTGTTGAAAAACCACTTTTCGCACTTGTGTTGGTGCAGGAAACCACTTTTGCACTTGTATTAGTGTGGAAAAAACACTTTTTGCACTTGTGATAGTGTTGAAACACCACTTCTCGCACTTGTGTTGGTGCAGGATACCACTTTTGCACTTGTATTAGTGTGGAAAAATCACTTTTCGCACTTGTGTTAGTGTTGAAAAACCACTTTTCGCACTTGTGTTAGTGTTGAAAAACCACTTTTCGCGCTTGTGTTGGTGCAGGAAACCACTTTTGCACTTGTATTAGTGTGGAAGAAACACTTTTTGCACTTGTGATAGTGTTGAAAAACCACTTTTCGCACTTGTATTAGTGTGGAAAAACCACTTTTCGCACTTGTTAGTGTTGAAAAACCACTTTTCGCACTTTTGTTAGTGTTGAAAAACCACTTTTCGCACTTGTGTTGGTGCAGGAAACCACTTTTGCACTTGTATTAGTGTGGAAAAAACACTTTTTGCACTTGTGATAGTGTTGAAAAACCACTTTAAGCACTTGTGTTAGTGTTGAAAAACCACTTTTCGCACTTGTGTTGGTGCAGGAAATCACTTTTGCACTTGTATTAGTGTGGAAAAACCACTTTTCGCACTTGTGTTAGTGTTGAAAAACCACTTTTCGCACTTGTGTTAGTGTTGAAAAACCACTTTTCGCACTTGTGTTAGTGTTGAAAAACCACTTTTCGCACTTGTGTTGGTGCAGGAAACCACTTTTGCACTTGAAAAACCACTTTTCGCACTTGTGTTGGTGCAGGAAACCACTTTTGCACTTGTATTAGTGTGGAAGAAACACTTTTTGCACTTGTGATAGTGTTGAAAAACCACTTTTCGCACTTGTATTAGTGTGGAAAAAACACTTTCCGCACTTGTGTTAGTGTTGAAAAACCACTTTTCGCACTTGTGTTAGTGTTGAAAAACCACTTTTCGCACTTGTGTTGGTGCAGGAAACCACTTTTGCACTTGTATTAGTGTGGAAAAAACACTTTTTGCATGTGTGATAGTGTTGAAAAACCACTTTTCGCACTTGTGTTAGTGTTGAAAAACCACTTTTCGCACTTGTGTTAGTGTTGAAAAACCACTTTTCGCACTTGTGTTAGTGTTGAAAAACCACTTTTCGCACTTGTGTTTGTGCAGGAAACCACTTTTGCACTTGTATTAGTGTGGAAAAAACACTTTTTGCACTTGTGATAGTGTTGAAAAACCACTTTTCGCACTTGTATTAGTGTGGAAAAACCACTTTTCGCACTTTTGTTAGTGTTGAAAAACCACTTTTCGCACTTGTGTTAGTGTTGAAAAACCACTTTTCGCACTTGTGTTGGTGCAGGAAACCACTTTTGCACTTGTATTAGTGTGGAAAAAACACTTTTTGCACTTGTGATAGTTTTGAAAAACCACTTTTCGCACTTGTGTTGGTGCAGGAAACCACTTTTGCACTTGTATTAGTGTGGAAAAACCACTTTTCGCACTTGTGTTAGTGTTGAAAAACCACTTTTCGCACTTGTGTTAGTGTTGAAAAACCACTTTTCGCACTTGTGTTAGTGTTGAAAAACCACTTTTCGCACTTGTGCTAGAGTTGAAAAACCACTTTTCGCACTTGTGTTAGTGTTGAAAAACCACTTTTCGCACTTGTGTTGGTGCAGGAAACCACTTTTGCACTTGTATTAGTGTGGAAAAAACACTTTTCGCACTTGTGTTAGTGTTGAAAAACCACTTTTCGCACTTGTGTTAGTGTTGAAAAACCACTTTTCGCACTTGTGTTAGTGTTGAAAAACCACTTTTCGCACTTGTGTTAGTGTTGAAAAACCACTTTTCGCACTTGTGTTGGTGCAGGAAACCACTTTTGCACTTGTATTAGTGTGGAAAAAACACTTTTTGCACTTGTGATAGTGTTGAAAAACCACTTTTTGCACTTGTGTTGGTGCAGGAAACCACTTTTGCACTTGTATTAGTGTGGAAAAACCACTTTTCGCACTTGTGTTAGTGTTGAAAAACCACTTTTCGCACTTGTGTTAGTGTTGAAAAACCACTTTTCGCACTTGTGTTGGTGCAGGAAACCACTTTTGCACTTGTATTAGTGTGGAAAAAACACTTTTTGCACTTGTGATAGTGTGGAAAAACCACTTTTTGCACTTGTGTTGGTGCAGGAAACCACTTTTGCACTTGTATTAGTGTGGAAAAACCACTTTTCGCACTTGTGTTAGTGTTGAAAAACCACTTTTCGCACTTGTGTTAGTGTTGAAAAACCACTTTTCGCACTTGTGTTAGTGTTGAAAAACCACTTTTCGCACTTGTGTTGGTGCAGGAAACCACTTTTACACTTGTATTAGTGTGGAAGAAACACTTTTTGCACTTGTGTTAGTGTTGAAAAACCACTTTTCGCACTTGTGTTAGTGTTGAAAAACCACTTTTCGCACTTGTGTTAGAGTTGAAAAACCACTTTTCGCACTTGTGTTAGTGTTGAAAAACCACTTTTCGCACTTGTGTTGGTGCAGGAAACCACTTTTGCACTTGTATTAGTGTGGAAAAAACACTTTTCGCACTTGTGTTAGTGTTGAAAAACCACTTTTCGCACTTGTGTTAGTGTTGAAAAACCACTTTTCGCACTTGTGTTAGTGTTGAAAAACCACTTTTCGCACTTGTGTTAGTGTTGAAAAACCACTTTTCGCACTTGTGTTGGTGCAGGAAACCACTTTTGCACTTGTATTAGTGTGGAAAAAACACTTTCCGCACTTGTGTTAGTGTTGAAAAACCACTTTTCGCACTTGTGTTGGTGCAGGAAACCACTTTTGCACTTGTATTAGTGTGGAAAAAACACTTTTTGCAGTTGTGATAGTGTTGAAAAACCACTTTTCGCACTTGTGTTGGTGCAGGAAACCACTTTTGCACTTGTATTGGTGTGGAAAAAACACTTTTTGCACTTGTGATAGTGTTGAAAAACCACTTTTCGCACTTGTATTAGTGTGGAAAAACCACTTTTCGCACTTGTGTTAGTGTTGAAAAACCACTTTTCGCACTTTTGTTAGTGTTGAAAAAACACTTTTCGCACTTGTGTTAGTGTTGAAAAACCACTTTTCGCACTTGTGTTGGTGCAGGAAACCACTTTTGCACTTGTATTAGTGTGAAAAAACCCTTTTTGCACTTGTGATAGTGTTGAAACACCACTCCTCGCACTTGTGTTGGTGCAGGATACCACTTTTGCACTTGTATTAGTGTGGAAAAATCACTTTTCGCACTTGTGTTAGTGTTGAAAAACCACTTTTCGCACTTGTGTTAGTGTTGAAAAACCACTTTTCGCACTTGTGTTAGTGTTGAAAAACCACTTTTCGCACTTGTGTTGGTGCAGGAAACCACTTTTGCACTTGTATTAGTGTGGAAGAAACACTTTTTGCACTTGTGATAGTGTTGAAAAACCACTTTTCGCACTTGTATTAGTGTGGAAAAACCACTTTTCGCACTTGTTAGTGTTGAAAAACCACTTTTCGCACTTTTGTTAGTGTTGAAAAACCACTTTTCGCACTTGTGTTGGTGCAGGAAACCACTTTTGCACTTGTATTAGTGTGGAAAAAACACTTTTTGCACTTGTGATAGTGTTGAAAAACCACTTTAAGCACTTGTGTTAGTGTTGAAAAACCACTTTTCGCACTTGTGTTGGTGCAGGAAATCACTTTTGCACTTGTATTAGTGTGGAAAAACCACTTTTCGCACTTGTGTTAGTGTTGAAAAACCACTTTTCGCACTTGTGTTAGTGTTGAAAAACCACTTTTCGCACTTGTGTTAGTGTTGAAAAACCACTTTTCGCACTTGTGTTGGTGCAGGAAACCACTTTTGCACTTGTATTAGTGTGGAAGAAACACTTTTTGCACTTGTGATAGTGTTGAAAAACCACTTTTCGCACTTGTATTAGTGTGGAAAAACCACTTTTCGCACTTGTGTTAGTGTTGAAAAACCACTTTTCGGACTTTTGTTAGTGTTGAAAAACCACTTTTCGCACTTGTGTTAGTGTTGAAAAACCACTTTTCACACTTGTGTTGGTGCAGGAAACCACTTTTGCACTTGTATTAGTGTGGAAAAAACACTTTTTGCACTTGTGATAGTTTTGAAAAACCACTTTTCGCACTTGTGTTGGTGCAGGAAACCACTTTTGCACTTGTATTAAACCACTTTTCGCACTTGTGTTAGTGTTGAAAAACCACTTTTCGCACTTGTGTTAGTGTTGAAAAACCACTTTTCGCACTTGTGTTAGTGTTGAAAAACCACTTTTCGCACTTGTGTTAGAGTTGAAAAACCACTTTTCGCACTTGTGTTAGTGTTGAAAAACCACTTTTCGCACTTGTGTTGGTGCAGGAAACCACTTTTGCACTTGTATTAGTGTGGAAAAAACACTTTTCGCACTTGTGTTAGTGTTGAAAAACCACTTTTCGCACTTGTGTTAGTGTTGAAAAACCACTTTTCGCACTTGTGTTAGTGTGGAAAAAACACTTTCCGCATTTGTGTTAGTGTTGAAAAACCACTTTTCGCACTTGTATTAGTGTGGAAAAAACACTTTCCGCACTTGTGTTAGTGTTGAAAAACCACTTTTGCACTTGTATTAGTGTGGAAAAAACACTTTCCGCACTTGTGTTAGTGTTGAAAAACCACTTTTCGCACTTGTGTTAGTGTTGAAAAACCACTTTTCGCACTTGTGTTAGTGTTGAAAAACCACTTTTCGCACTTGTGTTTGTGCAGGAAACCACTTTTGCACTTGTATTAGTGTGGAAAAAACACTTTTTGCACTTGTGATAGTGTTGAAAAACCACTTTTCGCACTTGTATTAGTGTGGAAAAACCACTTTTCGCACTTGTGTTAGTGTTGAAAAACCACTTTTCGCACTTTTGTTAGTGTTGAAAAAACACTTTTCGCACTTGTGTTAGTGTTGAAAAACCACTTTTCGCACTTGTGTTGGTGCAGGAAACCACTTTTGCACTTGTATTAGTGTGGAAAAAACACTTTTTGCACTTGTGATAGTGTTGAAACACCACTTCTCGCACTTGTGTTGGTGCAGGATACCACTTTTGCACTTGTATTAGTGTGGAAAAATCACTTTTCGCACTTGTGTTAGTGTTGAAAAACCACTTTTCGCACTTGTGTTAGTGTTGAAAAACCACTTTTCGCACTGGTGTTGGTGCAGGAAACCACTTTTGCACTTGTATTAGTGTGGAAGAAACACTTTTTGCACTTGTGATAGTGTTGAAAAACCACTTTTCGCACTTGTATTAGTGTGGAAAAACCACTTTTCGCACTTGTGTTAGTGTTGAAAAACCACTTTTCGCACTTTTGTTAGTGTTGAAAAACCACTTTTCGCACTTGTGTTGGTGCAGGAAACCACTTTTGCACTTGTATTAGTGTGGAAAAAACACTTTTTGCACTTGTGATAGTGTTGAAAAACCACTTTAAGCACTTGTGTTAGTGTTGAAAAACCACTTTTCGCACTTGTGTTGGTGCAGGAAATCACTTTTGCACTTGTATTAGTGTGGAAAAACCACTTTTCGCACTTGTGTTAGTGTTGAAAAACCACTTTTCGCACTTGTGTTAGTGTGGAAAAACCACTTTTCGCACTTGTGTTAGTGTTGAAAAACCACTTTTCGCACTTTTGTTAGTGTTGAAAAACCACTTTTCGCACTTGTGTTGGTGCAGGAAACCACTTTTGCACTTGTATTAGTGTGGAAAAAACACTTTTTGCACTTGTGATAGTGTTGAAAAACCACTTTAAGCACTTGTGTTAGTGTTGAAAAACCACTTTTCGCACTTGTGTTGGTGCAGGAAATCACTTTTGCACTTGTATTAGTGTGGAAAAACCACTTTTCGCACTTGTGTTAGTGTTGAAAAACCACTTTTCGCACTTGTGTTAGTGTTGAAAAACCACTTTTCGCACTTGTGTTAGTGTTGAAAAACCACTTTTCGCACTTGTGTTGGTGCAGGAAACCACTTTTGCACTTGTATTAGTGTGGAAGAAACACTTTTTGCACTTGTGATAGTGTTGAAAAACCACTTTTCGCACTTGTATTAGTGTGGAAAAACCACTTTTCGCACTTGTGTTAGTGTTGAAAAACCACTTTTCGGACTTTTGTTAGTGTTGAAAAACCACTTTTCGCACTTGTGTTAGTGTTGAAAAACCACTTTTCACACTTGTGTTGGTGCAGGAAACCACTTTTGCACTTGTATTAGTGTGGAAAAAACACTTTTTGCACTTGTGATAGTTTTGAAAAACCACTTTTCGCACTTGTGTTGGTGCAGGAAACCACTTTTGCACTTGTATTAGTGTGGAAAAACCACTTTTCGCACTTGTGTTAGTGTTGAAAAACCACTTTTCGCACTTGTGTTAGTGTTGAAAAACCACTTTTCGCACTTGTGTTAGTGTTGAAAAACCACTTTTCGCACTTGTGTTAGAGTTGAAAAACCACTTTTCGCACTTGTGTTAGTGTTGAAAAACCACTTTTCGCACTTGTGTTGGTGCAGGAAACCACTTTTGCACTTGTATTAGTGTGGAAAAAACACTTTTCGCACTTGTGTTAGTGTTGAAAAACCACTTTTCGCACTTGTGTTAGTGTTGAAAAACCACTTTTCGCACTTGTGTTAGTGTTGAAAAACCACTTTTCGCACTTGTGTTAGTGTTGAAAAACCACTTTTCGCACTTGTGTTGGTGCAGGAAACCACTTTTGCACTTGTATTAGTGTGGAAAAAACACTTTCCGCACTTGTGTTAGTGTTGAAAAACCACTTTTCGCACTTGCGTTGGTGCAGGAAACCACTTTTGCACTTGTATTAGTGTGGAAAAAACACTTTTTGCACTTGTGATAGTGTTGAAAAACCACTTTTCGCACTTGTGTTAGAGTTGAAAAACCACTTTTCGCACTTGTGTTAGTGTTGAAAAACCACTTTTCGCACTTGTGTTGGTGCAGGAAACCACTTTTGCACTTGTATTAGTGTGGAAAAAACACTTTTCGCACTTGTGTTAGTGTTGAAAAACCACTTTTCGCACTTGTGTTAGTGTTGAAAAACCACTTTTCGCACTTGTGTTAGTGTTGAAAAACCACTTTTCGCACTTGTGTTAGTGTTGAAAAACCACTTTTCGCACTTGTGTTGGTGCAGGAAACCACTTTTGCACTTGTATTAGTGTGGAAAAAACACTTTCCGCACTTGTGTTGGTGCAGGAAACCACTTTTGCACTTGTATTAGTGTGGAAAAAACACTTTTTGCACTTGTGATAGTGTTGAAAAACCACTTTTCGCACTTTTGTTAGTGTTGAAAAACCACTTTTCGCACTTGTGTTGGTGCAGGAAACCACTTTTGCACTTGTATTAGTGTGGAAAAAACACTTTTTGCACTTGTGATAGTGTTGAAAAACCACTTTTCGCACTTTTGTTAGTGTTGAAAAACCACTTTTCGCACTTGTGTTGGTGCAGGAAACCACTTTTGCACTTGTATTAGTGTGGAAAAAACACTTTTTGCACTTGTGATAGTGTTGAAAAACCACTTTTCGCACTTGTATTAGTGTGGAAAAACCACTTTTCGCACTTGTGTTAGTGTTGAAAAACCACTTTTCGCACTTTTGTTAGTGTTGAAAAAACACTTTTCGCACTTGTGTTAGTGTTGAAAAAACACTTTTCGCACTTGTGTTGGTGCAGGAAACCACTTTTGCACTTGTATTAGTGTGGAAAAAACACTTTTTGCACTTGTGATAGTGTTGAAACACCACTTCTCGCACTTGTGTTGGTGCAGGATACCACTTTTGCACTTGTATTAGTGTGGAAAAATCACTTTTCGCACTTGTGTTAGTGTTGAAAAACCACTTTTCGCACTTGTGTTAGTGTTGAAAAACCACTTTTCGCACTTGTGTTAGTGTTGAAAAACCACTTTTCGCACTTGTGTTGGTGCAGGAAACCACTTTTGCACTTGTATTAGTGTGGAAGAAACACTTTTTGCACTTGTGATAGTGTTGAAAAACCACTTTTCGCACTTGTATTAGTGTGGAAAAACCACTTTTCGCACTTGTGTTAGTGTTGAAAAACGACTTTTCGCACATTTGTTAGTGTTGAAAAACCACTTTTCGCACTTGTGTTGGTGCAGGAAACCACTTTTGCACTTGTATTAGTGTGGAAGAAACACTTTTTGCACTTGTGATAGTGTTGAAAAACCACTTTTCGCACTTGTATTAGTGTGGAAAAACCACTTTTCGCACTTGTGTTAGTGTTGAAAAACCACTTTTCGCACTTGTGTTAGTGTTGAAAAACCACTTTTCGGACTTTTGTTAGTGTTGAAAAACCACTTTTCGCACTTGTGTTAGTGTTGAAAAACCACTTTTCACACTTGTGTTGGTGCAGGAAACCACTTTTGCACTTGTATTAGTGTGGAAAAAACACTTTTTGCACTTGTGATAGTTTTGAAAAACCACTTTTCGCACTTGTGTTGGTGCAGGAAACCACTTTTGCACTTGTATTAGTGTGGAAAAACCACTTTTCGCACTTGTGTTAGTGTTGAAAAACCACTTTTCGCACTTGTGTTAGTGTTGAAAAACCACTTTTCGCACTTGTGTTAGTGTTGAAAAACCACTTTTCGCACTTGTGTTAGAGTTGAAAAACCACTTTTCGCACTTGTGTTAGTGTTGAAAAACCACTTTTCGCACTTGTGTTGGTGCAGGAAACCACTTTTGCACTTGTATTAGTGTGGAAAAAACACTTTTCGCACTTGTGTTAGTGTTGAAAAACCACTTTTCGCACTTGTGTTAGTGTTGAAAAACCACTTTTCGCACTTGTGTTAGTGTTGAAAAACCACTTTTCGCACTTGTGTTAGTGTTGAAAAACCACTTTTCGCACTTGTGTTGGTGCAGGAAACCACTTTTGCACTTGTATTAGTGTGGAAAAAACACTTTCCGCACTTGTGTTAGTGTTGAAAAACCACTTTTCGCACTTGTGTTGGTGCAGGAAACCACTTTTGCACTTGTATTAGTGTGGAAAAAACACTTTTTGCACTTGTGATAGTGTTGAAAAACCACTTTTCGCACTTGTGTTAGAGTTGAAAAACCACTTTTCGCACTTGTGTTAGTGTTGAAAAACCACTTTTCGCACTTGTGTTGGTGCAGGAAACCACTTTTGCACTTGTATTAGTGTGGAAAAAACACTTTTCGCACTTGTGTTAGTGTTGAAAAACCACTTTTCGCACTTGTGTTAGTGTTGAAAAACCACTTTTCGCACTTGTGTTAGTGTTGAAAAACCACTTTTCGCACTTGTGTTAGTGTTGAAAAACCACTTTTCGCACTTGTGTTGGTGCAGGAAACCACTTTTGCACTTGTATTAGTGTGGAAAAAACACTTTCCGCACTTGTGTTGGTGCAGGAAACCACTTTTGCACTTGTATTAGTGTGGAAAAAACACTTTTTGCACTTGTGATAGTGTTGAAAAACCACTTTTCGCACTTTTGTTAGTGTTGAAAAACCACTTTTCGCACTTGTGTTGGTGCAGGAAACCACTTTTGCACTTGTATTAGTGTGGAAAAAACACTTTTTGCACTTGTGATAGTGTTGAAAAACCACTTTTCGCACTTTTGTTAGTGTTGAAAAACCACTTTTCGCACTTGTGTTGGTGCAGGAAACCACTTTTGCACTTGTATTAGTGTGGAAAAAACACTTTTTGCACTTGTGATAGTGTTGAAAAACCACTTTTCGCACTTGTATTAGTGTGGAAAAACCACTTTTCGCACTTGTGTTAGTGTTGAAAAACCACTTTTCGCACTTTTGTTAGTGTTGAAAAAACACTTTTCGCACTTGTGTTAGTGTTGAAAAAACACTTTTCGCACTTGTGTTGGTGCAGGAAACCACTTTTGCACTTGTATTAGTGTGGAAAAAACACTTTTTGCACTTGTGATAGTGTTGAAACACCACTTCTCGCACTTGTGTTGGTGCAGGATACCACTTTTGCACTTGTATTAGTGTGGAAAAATCACTTTTCGCACTTGTGTTAGTGTTGAAAAACCACTTTTCGCACTTGTGTTAGTGTTGAAAAACCACTTTTCGCACTTGTGTTAGTGTTGAAAAACCACTTTTCGCACTTGTGTTGGTGCAGGAAACCACTTTTGCACTTGTATTAGTGTGGAAGAAACACTTTTTGCACTTGTGATAGTGTTGAAAAACCACTTTTCGCACTTGTATTAGTGTGGAAAAACCACTTTTCGCACTTGTGTTAGTGTTGAAAAACGACTTTTCGCACATTTGTTAGTGTTGAAAAACCACTTTTCGCACTTGTGTTGGTGCAGGAAACCACTTTTGCACTTGTATTAGTGTGGAAAAAACACTTTTTGCACTTGTGTTAGTGTTGAAAAACCACTTTTCGCACTTGTGTTGGTGCAGGAAATCACTTTTGCACTTGTATTAGTGTGGAAAAACCACTTTTCGCACTTGTGTTAGTGTTGAAAAACCACTTTTCGCACTTGTGTTAGTGTTGAAAAACCACTTTTCGCACTTGTGTTAAGTGTTGAAAAAACACTTTTCGCACTTGTGTTGGTGCAGGAAATCACTTTTGCACTTGTATTAGTGTGGAAAAACCACTTTTCGCACTTGTGTTAGTGTTGAAAAACCACTTTTCGCACTTGTGTTAGTGTTGAAAAACCACTTTTCGCACTTGTGTTAGTGTTGAAAAACCACTTTTCGCACTTGTGTTGGTGCAGGAAACCACTTTTGCACTTGTATTAGTGTGGAAGAAACACTTTTTGCACTTGTGATAGTGTTGAAAAACCACTTTTCGCACTTGTATTAGTGTGGAAAAACCACTTTTCGCACTTGTGTTAGTGTTGAAAAACCACTTTTCGGACTTTTGTTAGTGTTGAAAAACCACTTTTCGCACTTGTGTTAGTGTTGAAAAACCACTTTTCACACTTGTGTTGGTGCAGGAAACCACTTTTGCACTTGTATTAGTGTGGAAAAAACACTTTTTGCACTTGTGATAGTTTTGAAAAACCACTTTTCGCACTTGTGTTGGTGCAGGAAACCACTTTTGCACTTGTATTAGTGTGGAAAAACCACTTTTCGCACTTGTGTTAGTGTTGAAAAACCACTTTTCGCACTTGTGTTAGTGTTGAAAAACCACTTTTCGCACTTGTGTTAGTGTTGAAAAACCACTTTTCGCACTTGTGTTAGAGTTGAAAAACCACTTTTCGCACTTGTGTTAGTGTTGAAAAACCACTTTTCGCACTTGTGTTGGTGCAGGAAACCACTTTTGCACTTGTATTAGTGTGGAAAAAACACTTTTCGCACTTGTGTTAGTGTTGAAAAACCACTTTTCGCACTTGTGTTAGTGTTGAAAAACCACTTTTCGCACTTGTGTTAGTGTTGAAAAACCACTTTTCGCACTTGTGTTAGTGTTGAAAAACCACTTTTCGCACTTGTGTTGGTGCAGGAAACCACTTTTGCACTTGTATTAGTGTGGAAAAAACACTTTCCGCACTTGTGTTAGTGTTGAAAAACCACTTTTCGCACTTGTGTTGGTGCAGGAAACCACTTTTGCACTTGTATTAGTGTGGAAAAAACACTTTTTGCACTTGTGATAGTGTTGAAAAACCACTTTTCGCACTTGTGTTAGAGTTGAAAAACCACTTTTCGCACTTGTGTTAGTGTTGAAAAACCACTTTTCGCACTTGTGTTGGTGCAGGAAACCACTTTTGCACTTGTATTAGTGTGGAAAAAACACTTTTCGCACTTGTGTTAGTGTTGAAAAACCACTTTTCGCACTTGTGTTAGTGTTGAAAAACCACTTTTCGCACTTGTGTTAGTGTTGAAAAACCACTTTTCGCACTTGTGTTAGTGTTGAAAAACCACTTTTCGCACTTGTGTTGGTGCAGGAAACCACTTTTGCACTTGTATTAGTGTGGAAAAAACACTTTCCGCACTTGTGTTGGTGCAGGAAACCACTTTTGCACTTGTATTAGTGTGGAAAAAACACTTTTTGCACTTGTGATAGTGTTGAAAAACCACTTTTCGCACTTTTGTTAGTGTTGAAAAACCACTTTTCGCACTTGTGTTGGTGCAGGAAACCACTTTTGCACTTGTATTAGTGTGGAAAAAACACTTTTTGCACTTGTGATAGTGTTGAAAAACCACTTTTCGCACTTTTGTTAGTGTTGAAAAACCACTTTTCGCACTTGTGTTGGTGCAGGAAACCACTTTTGCACTTGTATTAGTGTGGAAAAAACACTTTTTGCACTTGTGATAGTGTTGAAAAACCACTTTTCGCACTTGTATTAGTGTGGAAAAACCACTTTTCGCACTTGTGTTAGTGTTGAAAAACCACTTTTCGCACTTTTGTTAGTGTTGAAAAAACACTTTTCGCACTTGTGTTAGTGTTGAAAAAACACTTTTCGCACTTGTGTTGGTGCAGGAAACCACTTTTGCACTTGTATTAGTGTGGAAAAAACACTTTTTGCACTTGTGATAGTGTTGAAACACCACTTCTCGCACTTGTGTTGGTGCAGGATACCACTTTTGCACTTGTATTAGTGTGGAAAAATCACTTTTCGCACTTGTGTTAGTGTTGAAAAACCACTTTTCGCACTTGTGTTAGTGTTGAAAAACCACTTTTCGCACTTGTGTTAGTGTTGAAAAACCACTTTTCGCACTTGTGTTGGTGCAGGAAACCACTTTTGCACTTGTATTAGTGTGGAAGAAACACTTTTTGCACTTGTGATAGTGTTGAAAAACCACTTTTCGCACTTGTATTAGTGTGGAAAAACCACTTTTCGCACTTGTGTTAGTGTTGAAAAACGACTTTTCGCACATTTGTTAGTGTTGAAAAACCACTTTTCGCACTTGTGTTGGTGCAGGAAACCACTTTTGCACTTGTATTAGTGTGGAAAAAACACTTTTTGCACTTGTGTTAGTGTTGAAAAACCACTTTTCGCACTTGTGTTGGTGCAGGAAATCACTTTTGCACTTGTATTAGTGTGGAAAAACCACTTTTCGCACTTGTGTTAGTGTTGAAAAACCACTTTTCGCACTTGTGTTAGTGTTGAAAAACCACTTTTCGCACATTTGTTAGTGTTGAAAAAACACTTTTCGCACTTGTGTTGGTGCAGGAAACCACTTTTGCACTTGTATTAGTGTGGAAAAAACACTTTCCGCACTTGTGTTAGTGTTGAAAAACCACTTTTCGCACTTGTGTTGGTGCAGGAAACCACTTTTGCACTTGTATTAGTGTGGAAAAAACACTTTTTGCACTTGTGATAGTGTTGAAAAACCACTTTTCGCACTTGTGTTAGAGTTGAAAAACCACTTTTCGCACTTGTGTTAGTGTTGAAAAACCACTTTTCGCACTTGTGTTGGTGCAGGAAACCACTTTTGCACTTGTATTAGTGTGGAAAAAACACTTTTCGCACTTGTGTTAGTGTTGAAAAACCACTTTTCGCACTTGTGTTAGTGTTGAAAAACCACTTTTCGCACTTGTGTTAGTGTTGAAAAACCACTTTTCGCACTTGTGTTAGTGTTGAAAAACCACTTTTCGCACTTGTGTTGGTGCAGGAAACCACTTTTGCACTTGTATTAGTGTGGAAAAAACACTTTCCGCACTTGTGTTGGTGCAGGAAACCACTTTTGCACTTGTATTAGTGTGGAAAAAACACTTTTTGCACTTGTGATAGTGTTGAAAAACCACTTTTCGCACTTTTGTTAGTGTTGAAAAACCACTTTTCGCACTTGTGTTGGTGCAGGAAACCACTTTTGCACTTGTATTAGTGTGGAAAAAACACTTTTCGCACTTGTGTTAGTGTTGAAAAACCACTTTTCGCACTTTTGTTAGTGTTGAAAAAACACTTTTCGCACTTGTGTTAGTGTTGAAAAAACACTTTTCGCACTTGTGTTGGTGCAGGAAACCACTTTTGCACTTGTATTAGTGTGGAAAAAACACTTTTTGCACTTGTGATAGTGTTGAAAAACCACTTTTCGCACTTTTGTTAGTGTTGAAAAACCACTTTTCGCACTTGTGTTGGTGCAGGAAACCACTTTTGCACTTGTATTAGTGTGGAAAAAACACTTTTTGCACTTGTGATAGTGTTGAAAAACCACTTTTCGCACTTTTGTTAGTGTTGAAAAACCACTTTTCGCACTTGTGTTGGTGCAGGAAACCACTTTTGCACTTGTATTAGTGTGGAAAAAACACTTTTTGCACTTGTGATAGTGTTGAAAAACCACTTTTCGCACTTGTATTAGTGTGGAAAAACCACTTTTCGCACTTGTGTTAGTGTTGAAAAACCACTTTTCGCACTTTTGTTAGTGTTGAAAAAACACTTTTCGCACTTGTGTTAGTGTTGAAAAAACACTTTTCGCACTTGTGTTGGTGCAGGAAACCACTTTTGCACTTGTATTAGTGTGGAAAAAACACTTTTTGCACTTGTGATAGTGTTGAAACACCACTTCTCGCACTTGTGTTGGTGCAGGATACCACTTTTGCACTTGTATTAGTGTGGAAAAATCACTTTTCGCACTTGTGTTAGTGTTGAAAAACCACTTTTCGCACTTGTGTTAGTGTTGAAAAACCACTTTTCGCACTTGTGTTAGTGTTGAAAAACCACTTTTCGCACTTGTGTTGGTGCAGGAAACCACTTTTGCACTTGTATTAGTGTGGAAGAAACACTTTTTGCACTTGTGATAGTGTTGAAAAACCACTTTTCGCACTTGTATTAGTGTGGAAAAACCACTTTTCGCACTTGTGTTAGTGTTGAAAAACGACTTTTCGCACATTTGTTAGTGTTGAAAAACCACTTTTCGCACTTGTGTTGGTGCAGGAAACCACTTTTGCACTTGTATTAGTGTGGAAAAAACACTTTTTGCACTTGTGTTAGTGTTGAAAAACCACTTTTCGCACTTGTGTTGGTGCAGGAAATCACTTTTGCACTTGTATTAGTGTGGAAAAACCACTTTTCGCACTTGTGTTAGTGTTGAAAAACCACTTTTCGCACTTGTGTTAGTGTTGAAAAACCACTTTTCGCACATTTGTTAGTGTTGAAAAACCACTTTTCGCACTTGTGTTGGTGCAGGATACCACTTTTGCACTTGTATTAGTGTGGAAAAATCACTTTTCGCACTTGTGTTAGTGTTGAAAAACCACTTTTCGCACTTGTGTTAGTGTTGAAAAACCACTTTTCGCACTTGTGTTAGTGTTGAAAAACCACTTTTCGCACTTGTGTTGGTGCAGGAAACCACTTTTGCACTTGTATTAGTGTGGAAGAAACACTTTTTGCACTTGTGATAGTGTTGAAAAACCACTTTTCGCACTTGTATTAGTGTGGAAAAACCACTTTTCGCACTTGTGTTAGTGTTGAAAAACGACTTTTCGCACATTTGTTAGTGTTAAAAACCACTTTTCGCACTTGTGTTGGTGCAGGAAACCACTTTTGCACTTGTATTAGTGTGGAAAAAACACTTTTTGCACTTGTGTTAGTGTTGAAAAACCACTTTTCGCACTTGTGTTGGTGCAGGAAATCACTTTTGCACTTGTATTAGTGTGGAAAAACCACTTTTCGCACTTGTGTTAGTGTTGAAAAACCACTTTTCGCACTTGTGTTAGTGTTGAAAAACCACTTTTCGCACTTGTGTTAAGTGTTGAAAAAACACTTTTCGCACTTGTGTTGGTGCAGGAAATCACTTTTGCACTTGTATTAGTGTGGAAAAACCACTTTTCGCACTTGTGTTAGTGTTGAAAAACCACTTTTCGCACTTGTGTTAGTGTTGAAAAACCACTTTTCGCACTTGTGTTAGTGTTGAAAAACCACTTTTCGCACTTGTGTTGGTGCAGGAAACCACTTTTGCACTTGTATTAGTGTGGAAGAAACACTTTTTGCACTTGTGATAGTGTTGAAAAACCACTTTTCGCACTTGTATTAGTGTGGAAAAACCACTTTTCGCACTTGTGTTAGTGTTGAAAAACCACTTTTCGGACTTTTGTTAGTGTTGAAAAACCACTTTTCGCACTTGTGTTAGTGTTGAAAAACCACTTTTCACACTTGTGTTGGTGCAGGAAACCACTTTTGCACTTGTATTAGTGTGGAAAAAACACTTTTTGCACTTGTGATAGTTTTGAAAAACCACTTTTCGCACTTGTGTTGGTGCAGGAAACCACTTTTGCACTTGTATTAGTGTGGAAAAACCACTTTTCGCACTTGTGTTAGTGTTGAAAAACCACTTTTCGCACTTGTGTTAGTGTTGAAAAACCACTTTTCGCACTTGTGTTAGTGTTGAAAAACCACTTTTCGCACTTGTGTTAGAGTTGAAAAACCACTTTTCGCACTTGTGTTAGTGTTGAAAAACCACTTTTCGCACTTGTGTTGGTGCAGGAAACCACTTTTGCACTTGTATTAGTGTGGAAAAAACACTTTTCGCACTTGTGTTAGTGTTGAAAAACCACTTTTCGCACTTGTGTTAGTGTTGAAAAACCACTTTTCGCACTTGTGTTAGTGTTGAAAAACCACTTTTCGCACTTGTGTTAGTGTTGAAAAACCACTTTTCGCACTTGTGTTGGTGCAGGAAACCACTTTTGCACTTGTATTAGTGTGGAAAAAACACTTTCCGCACTTGTGTTAGTGTTGAAAAACCACTTTTCGCACTTGTGTTGGTGCAGGAAACCACTTTTGCACTTGTATTAGTGTGGAAAAAACACTTTTTGCACTTGTGATAGTGTTGAAAAACCACTTTTCGCACTTGTGTTAGAGTTGAAAAACCACTTTTCGCACTTGTGTTAGTGTTGAAAAACCACTTTTCGCACTTGTGTTGGTGCAGGAAACCACTTTTGCACTTGTATTAGTGTGGAAAAAACACTTTTCGCACTTGTGTTAGTGTTGAAAAACCACTTTTCGCACTTGTGTTAGTGTTGAAAAACCACTTTTCGCACTTGTGTTAGTGTTGAAAAACCACTTTTCGCACTTGTGTTAGTGTTGAAAAACCACTTTTCGCACTTGTGTTGGTGCAGGAAACCACTTTTGCACTTGTATTAGTGTGGAAAAAACACTTTCCGCACTTGTGTTGGTGCAGGAAACCACTTTTGCACTTGTATTAGTGTGGAAAAAACACTTTTTGCACTTGTGATAGTGTTGAAAAACCACTTTTCGCACTTTTGTTAGTGTTGAAAAACCACTTTTCGCACTTGTGTTGGTGCAGGAAACCACTTTTGCACTTGTATTAGTGTGGAAAAAACACTTTTTGCACTTGTGATAGTGTTGAAAAACCACTTTTCGCACTTTTGTTAGTGTTGAAAAACCACTTTTCGCACTTGTGTTGGTGCAGGAAACCACTTTTGCACTTGTATTAGTGTGGAAAAAACACTTTTTGCACTTGTGATAGTGTTGAAAAACCACTTTTCGCACTTGTATTAGTGTGGAAAAACCACTTTTCGCACTTGTGTTAGTGTTGAAAAACCACTTTTCGCACTTTTGTTAGTGTTGAAAAAACACTTTTCGCACTTGTGTTAGTGTTGAAAAAACACTTTTCGCACTTGTGTTGGTGCAGGAAACCACTTTTGCACTTGTATTAGTGTGGAAAAAACACTTTTTGCACTTGTGATAGTGTTGAAACACCACTGCTCGCACTTGTGTTGGTGCAGGATACCACTTTTGCACTTGTATTAGTGTGGAAAAATCACTTTTCGCACTTGTGTTAGTGTTGAAAAACCACTTTTCGCACTTGTGTTAGTGTTGAAAAACCACTTTTCGCACTTGTGTTAGTGTTGAAAAACCACTTTTCGCACTTGTGTTGGTGCAGGAAACCACTTTTGCACTTGTATTAGTGTGGAAGAAACACTTTTTGCACTTGTATTAGTGTGGAAAAAACACTTTTCGCACTTGTGTTAGTGTTGAAAAACCACTTTTCGCACTTGTGTTAGTGTTGAAAAACCACTTTTCGCACTTGTGTTAGTGTTGAAAAACCACTTTTCGCACTTGTGTTAGTGTTGAAAAACCACTTTTCGCACTTGTGTTGGTGCAGGAAACCACTTTTGCACTTGTATTAGTGTGGAAAAAACACTTTCCGCACTTGTGTTGGTGCAGGAAACCACTTTTGCACTTGTATTAGTGTGGAAAAAACACTTTTTGCACTTGTGATAGTGTTGAAAAACCACTTTTCGCACTTTTGTTAGTGTTGAAAAACCACTTTTCGCACTTGTGTTGGTGCAGGAAACCACTTTTGCACTTGTATTAGTGTGGAAAAAACACTTTTTGCACTTGTGATAGTGTTGAAAAACCACTTTTCGCACTTTTGTTAGTGTTGAAAAACCACTTTTCGCACTTGTGTTGGTGCAGGAAACCACTTTTGCACTTGTATTAGTGTGGAAAAAACACTTTTTGCACTTGTGATAGTGTTGAAAAACCACTTTTCGCACTTGTATTAGTGTGGAAAAACCACTTTTCGCACTTGTGTTAGTGTTGAAAAACCACTTTTCGCACTTTTGTTAGTGTTGAAAAAACACTTTTCGCACTTGTGTTAGTGTTGAAAAAACACTTTTCGCACTTGTGTTGGTGCAGGAAACCACTTTTGCACTTGTATTAGTGTGGAAAAAACACTTTTTGCACTTGTGATAGTGTTGAAACACCACTGCTCGCACTTGTGTTGGTGCAGGATACCACTTTTGCACTTGTATTAGTGTGGAAAAATCACTTTTCGCACTTGTGTTAGTGTTGAAAAACCACTTTTCGCACTTGTGTTAGTGTTGAAAAACCACTTTTCGCACTTGTGTTAGTGTTGAAAAACCACTTTTCGCACTTGTGTTGGTGCAGGAAACCACTTTTGCACTTGTATTAGTGTGGAAGAAACACTTTTTGCACTTGTGATAGTGTTGAAAAACCACTTTTCGCACTTGTATTAGTGTGGAAAAACCACTTTTCGCACTTGTGTTAGTGTTGAAAAACGACTTTTCGCACATTTGTTAGTGTTGAAAAACCACTTTTCGCACTTGTGTTGGTGCAGGAAACCACTTTTGCACTTGTATTAGTGTGGAAAAAACACTTTTTGCACTTGTGTTAGTGTTGAAAAACCACTTTTCGCACTTGTGTTGGTGCAGGAAATCACTTTTGCACTTGTATTAGTGTGGAAAAACCACTTTTCGCACTTGTGTTAGTGTTGAAAAACCACTTTTCGCACTTGTGTTAGTGTTGAAAAACCACTTTTCGCACTTGTGTTAAGTGTTGAAAAAACACTTTTCGCACTTGTGTTGGTGCAGGAAACCACTTTTGCACTTGTATTAGTGTGGAAAAAACACTTTTTGCACTTGTTTAGTGTTGAAAAACCACTTTTCGCACTTGTGTTAGTGTTGAAAAACCACTTTTCGCACTTGTGTTAGTGTTGAAAAACCACTTTTCGCACTTGTGTTAGTGTTGAAAAACCACTTTTCGCCCTTGTGTTGGTGCAGGGAACCACTTTTGCACTTGTATTAGTGTGGAAAATCCACTTTTCGCACTTGTGTTAGTGTTGAAAAACCACTTTTTGCACTTGTGTTAGTGTTGAAAAACCACTTTTCGCACTTGTGTTAGTGTTGATAAACCACTTTTCGCACTTGCGTTGGTGCAGGAAACCACTTTTGCACATGTATTATGGTGGAAAAAACACTTTTTGCACTTGTGATAGTGTTGAAAAACCACTTTTCGCACTTGTGTTAGTGTTGAAAAACCACTTTTCGCACTTGTGTTGGTGCAGGAAACCTCTTTTGCACTGGTATTAATGTGGAAAACCACTTTTCGCACTTGTGTTAGTGTTGTAAAACCACTTTTCGCACTTGTGTTAGTGTTGAAAAACCACTTTTCGCACTTGTGTTGGTGCAGGAAACCACTTCTGCACTTGTATTAGTGTGGGAAAAAAACTTTTTGCACTTGTGATAGTGTTGAAAAACCACTTTTCGCACTTGTGTTAGTGTTGAAAAACCACTTTTCGCACTTGTGTTAGGGTTGAAAAACCACTTTTCGCACTTGTGTTAGTGCAGGAAACCACTTTTCGCACTTGTGTTAGTGTTGAAAAACGACTTTTCGCACTTTTGTTAGTGTTGAAAAACCACTTTTCGCACTTGTGTTGGTGCAGGAAACCACTTTTGCACTTGTATTATTGTGGAAAAAACACTTTTTGAACTTGTGTTAGTGTTGAAAAACCACTTTTCGCACTTGTGTTGGTGCAGGAAATCACTTTTGCACTTGTATTAGTGTGGAAAAACCACTTTTCGCACTTGTGTTAGTGTTGAAAAACCACTTTTCGCACTTGTGTTAGTGTTGAAAAACCACTTTTCGCACTTGTGTTAAGTGTTGAAAAAACACTTTTCGCACTTGTGTTGGTGCAGGAAACCACTTTTGCACTTGTATTAGTGTGGAAAAAACACTTTTTGCACTTGTTAAGTGTTGAAAAACCACTTTTCGCACTTGTGTTAGTGTTGAAAAACCACTTTTCGCACTTGTGTTAGTGTTGAAAAACCACTTTTCGCACTTGTGTTAGTGTTGAAAAACCACTTTTCGCCCTTGTGTTGGTGCAGGGAACCACTTTTGCACTTGTATTAGTGTGGAAAATCCACTTTTCGCACTTGTGTTAGTGTTGAAAAACCACTTTTTGCACTTGTGTTAGTGTTGAAAAACCACTTTTCGCACTTGTGTTAGTGTTGATAAACCACTTTTCGCACTTGCGTTGGTGCAGGAAACCACTTTTGCACATGTATTATGGTGGAAAAAACACTTTTTGCACTTTTGATAGTGTTGAAAAACCACTTTTCGCACTTGTGTTAGTGTTGGAAAACCACTTTTCGCACTTGTGTTGGTGCAGGAAACCTCTTTTGCACTGGTATTAATGTGGAAAACCACTTTCCGCACTTGTGTTAGTGTTGTAAAACCACTTTTCGCACTTGTGTTAGTGTTGAAAAACCACTTTTCGCACTTGTGTTGGTGCAGGAAACCACTTCTGCACTTGTATTAGTGTGGGAAAAAAACTTTTTGCACTTGTGATAGTGTTGAAAAACCACTTTTCGCACTTGTGTTAGTGTTGAAAAACCACTTTTCGCACTTGTGTTAGGGTGAAAAACCACTTTTCGCACTTGTGTTTGGTGCAGGAAACCACTTTTCCACTTGTATTAGTGTGGAAAAAACTTTTCGCACTTGTGTTAGTGTTGAAAAACCACTTTTCGCACTTGTGTTAGTGTTGAAAAACCACTTTTCGCACTTGTGTTAGTGTGGAAAAAACACTTTCCGCATTTGTGTTAGTGTTGAAAAACCACTTTTCGCACTTGTATTAGTGTGGAAAAAACACTTTCCGCATTTGTGTTAGTGTTGAAAAACCACTTTTGCACTTGTATTAGTGTGGAAAAAACACTTTCCGCACTTGTGTTAGTGTTGAAAAACCACTTTTCGCACTTGTGTTAGTGTTGAAAAACCACTTTTCGCACTTGTGTTAGTGTTGAAAAACCACTTTTCGCACTTGTGTTTGTGCAGGAAACCACTTTTGCACTTGTATTAGTGTGGAAAAAACACTTTTTGCACTTGTGATAGTGTTGAAAAACCACTTTTCGCACTTGTATTAGTGTGGAAAAACCACTTTTCGCACTTGTGTTAGTGTTGAAAAACCACTTTTCGCACTTTTGTTAGTGTTGAAAAACCACTTTTCGCACTTGTGTTAGTGTTGAAAAACCACTTTTCGCACTTGTGTTGGTGCAGGAAACCACTTTTGCACTTGTGTTAGTGTTGAAAAACCACTTTTCGCACTTGTGTTGGTGCAGGAAACCACTTTTGCACTTGTATTAGTGTGGAAAAAAAACTTTTTGCACTTGTGATAGTGTTGAAAAACCACTTTTCGCACTTGTGTTAGTGTTGAAAAACCACTTTTCGCACTTGTGTTGGTGCAGGAAACCACTTTTGCACTTGTATTAGGTTGGAAAAAACACTTTTTGCACTTGTGATAGTGTTGAAAAACCACTTTAAGCACTTGTGTTAGTGTTGAAAAAACCACTTTTCGCACTTGTGTTGGTGCAGGAAACCACTTTTGCACTTGTATTAGTGTGGAAAAAATACTTTTTGCACTTGTGATAGTGTTGAAAAACCACTTTTCGCACTTGTGTTGGTGTTGAAAAACCACTTTTCGCACTTGTGTTGGTGCAGGAAACCACTTTTGCACTTGTATTAGTGTGGAAAAACCACTTTTCGCACTTGTGTTAGTGTTGAAAAGCCACTTTTCGCACTTGTGTTAGTGTTGAAAAACCACTTTTCGCACTTGTGTTAGTGTTGAAAAACCACTTTTCGCACTTGAGTTAGTGTTGAAAAACCACTTTTCGCCCTTGTGTTGGTGCAGGGAACCACTTTTGCACTTGTATTAGTGTGGAAAAATCCACTTTTCGCACTTGTGTTAGTGTTGAAAAACCACTTTTTGCACTTGTGTTAGTGTTGAAAAACCACTTTTCGCACTTGTGTTAGTGTTGATAAACCACTTTTCGCACTTGCGTTGGTGCAGGAAACCACTTTTGCACATGTATTATGGTGGAAAAAACACTTTTTGCACTTGTGATAGTGTTGAAAAACCACTTTTCGCACTTGTGTTAGTGTTGAAAAACCACTTTTCGCACTTGTGTTGGTGCAGGAAACCTCTTTTGCACTGGTATTAATGTGGAAAAACCACTTTTCGCACTTGTGTTAGTGTTGTAAAACCACTTTTCGCACTTGTGTTAGTGTTGAAAAACCACTTTTCGCACTTGTGTTGGTGCAGGAAACCACTTTTGCACTTGTATTAGTGTGGGAAAAAAACTTTTTGCACTTGTGATAGTGTTGAAAAACCACTTTTCGCACTTGTGTTAGTGTTGAAAAACCACTTTTCGCACTTGTGTTAGGGTTGAAAAACCACTTTTCGCACTTGTGTTGGTGCAGGAAACCACTTTTCCACTTGTATTAGTGTGGAAAAAACACTTTTCGCACTTGTGTTAGTGTTGAAAAACCACTTTTCGCACTTGTGTTAGTGTGGAAAAAACACTTTCCGCATTTGTGTTAGTGTTGAAAAACCACTTTTCGCACTTGTATTAGTGTGGAAAAAACACTTTCCGCACTTGTGTTAGTGTTGAAAAACCACTTTTGCACTTGTATTAGTGTGGAAAAAACACTTTCCGCACTTGTGTTAGTGTTGAAAAACCACTTTTCGCACTTGTGTTAGTGTTGAAAAACCACTTTTCGCACTTGTGTTGGTGCAGGAAACCACTTTTCCACTTGTATTAGTGTGGAAAAAACACTTTTTGCATGTGTGATAGTGTTGAAAAACCACTTTTCGCACTTGTGTTAGTGTTGAAAAACCACTTTTCGCACTTGTGTTAGTGTTGAAAAACCACTTTTCGCACTTGTGTTAGTGTTGAAAAACCACTTTTCGCACTTGTGTTTGTGCAGGAAACCACTTTTGCACTTGTATTAGTGTGGAAAAAACACTTTTTGCACTTGTGATAGTGTTGAAAAACCACTTTTCGCACTTGTATTAGTGTGGAAAAACCACTTTTCGCACTTGTGTTACTGTTGAAAAACCACTTTTCGCACTTTTGTTAGTGTTGAAAAACCACTTTTCGCACTTGTGTTAGTGTTGAAAAACCACTTTTCGCACTTGTGTTGGTGCAGGAAACCACTTTTGCACTTGTATTAGTGTGGAAAAAAGACTTTTTGCACTTGTGATAGTTTTGAAAAACCACTTTTCGCACTTGTGTTGGTGCAGGAAACCACTTTTGCACTTGTATTAGTGTGGAAAAACCACTTTTCGCACTTGTGTTAGTGTTGAAAAACCACTTTTCGCACTTGTGTTAGTGTTGAAAAACCACTTTTCGCACTTGTGTTAGTGTTGAAAAACCACTTTTCGCACTTGTGTTAGAGTTGAAAAACCACTTTTCGCACTTGTGTTAGTGTTGAAAAACCACTTTTCGCACTTGTGTTGGTGCAGGAAACCACTTTTGCACTTGTATTAGTGTGGAAAAAACACTTTTCGCACTTGTGTTAGTGTTGAAAAACCACTTTTCGCACTTGTGTTAGTGTTGAAAAACCACTTTTCGCACTTGTGTTGGTGCAGGAAACCACTTTTGCACTTGTATTAGTGTGGAAAAAACACTTTCCGCACTTGTGTTAGTGTTGAAAAACCACTTTTCGCACTTGTGTTGGTGCAGGAAACCACTTTTGCACTTGTATTAGTGTGGAAAAAACACTTTTCGCACTTGTGTTAGTGTTGAAAAACCACTTTTCGCACTTGTGTTAGTGTTGAAAAACCACTTTTCGCACTTGTGTTGGTGCAGGAAACCACTTTTGCACTTGTATTAGTGTGGAAAAAACACTTTCCGCACTTGTGTTAGTGTTGAAAAACCACTTTTCGCACTTGTGTTGGTGCAGGAAACCACTTTTGCACTTGTATTAGTGTGGAAAAAACACTTTTTGCACTTGTGATAGTGTTGAAAAACCACTTTTCGCACTTTTGTTAGTGTTGAAAAACCACTTTTCGCACTTGTGTTGGTGCAGGAAACCACTTTTGCAGTTGTATTAGTGTGGAAAAAACACTTTTTGCACTTGTGATAGTGTTGAAAAACCACTTTTCGCACTTGTGTGTGGAAAAACCACTTTTCGCACTTGTGTTAGTGTTGAAAAACCACTTTTCGCACTTTTGTTAGTGTTGAAAAAACACTTTTCGCACTTGTGTTAGTGTTGAAAAACCACTTTTCGCACTTGTGTTGGTGCAGGAAACCACTTTTGCACTTGTATTAGTGTGGAAAAAACACTTTTTGCACTTGTGATAGTGTTGAAACACCACTTCTCGCACTTGTGTTGGTGCAGGATACCACTTTTGCACTTGTATTAGTGTGGAAAAATCACTTTTCGCACTTGTGTTAGTGTTGAAAACCCACTTTTCGCACTTGTGTTAGTGTTGAAAAACCACTTTTCGCACTTGTGTTGGTGCAGGAAACCACTTTTGCACCTGTATTAGTGTGGAAGAAACACTTTTTGCACTTGTGATAGTGTTGAAAAACCACTTTTCGCACTTGTATTAGTGTGGAAAAACCACTTTTCGCACTTGTGTTAGTGTTGAAAAACCACTTTTCGCACTTTTGTTAGTGTTGAAAAACCACTTTTCGCACTTGTGTTGGTGCAGGAAACCACTTTTGCACTTGTATTAGTGTGGAAAAAACACTTTTTGCACTTGTGATAGTGTTGAAAAACCACTTTAAGCACTTGTGTTAGTGTTGAAAAACCACTTTTCGCACTTGTGTTGGTGCAGGAAATCACTTTTGCACTTGTATTAGTGTGGAAAAACCACTTTTCGCACTTGTGTTAGTGTTGAAAAACCACTTTTCGCACTTGTGTTAGTGTTGAAAAACCACTTTTCGCACTTGTGTTAGTGTTGAAAAACCACTTTTCGCACTTGTGTTGGTGCAGGAAACCACTTTTGCACTTGTATTAGTGTGGAAGAAACACTTTTTGCACTTGTGATAGTGTTGAAAAACCACTTTTCGCACTTGTATTAGTGTGGAAAAACCACTTTTCGCACTTGTGTTAGTGTTGAAAAACCACTTTTCGGACTTTTGTTAGTGTTGAAAAACCACTTTTCGCACTTGTGTTAGTGTTGAAAAACCACTTTTCACACTTGTGTTGGTGCAGGAAACCACTTTTGCACTTGTATTAGTGTGGAAAAAACACTTTTTGCACTTGTGATAGTTTTGAAAAACCACTTTTCGCACTTGTGTTGGTGCAGGAAACCACTTTTGCACTTGTATTAGTGTTGAAAAACCACTTTTCGCACTTGTGTTAGAGTTGAAAAACCACTTTTCGCACTTGTGTTAGTGTTGAAAAACCACTTTTCGCACTTGTGTTAGAGTTGAAAAACCACTTTTCGCACTTGTGTTAGTGTTGAAAAACCACTTTTCGCACTTGTGTTGGTGCAGGAAACCACTTTTGCACTTGTATTAGTGTGGAAAAAACACTTTTCGCACTTGTGTTAGTGTTGAAAAACCACTTTTCGCACTTGTGTTAGTGTTGAAAAACCACTTTTCGCACTTGTGTTAGTGTTGAAAAACCACTTTTCGCACTTGTGTTAGTGTTGAAAAACCACTTTTCGCACTTGTGTTGGTGCAGGAAACCACTTTTGCACTTGTATTAGTGTGGAAAAAACACTTTCCGCACTTGTGTTAGTGTTGAAAAACCACTTTTCGCACTTGTGTTGGTGCAGGAAACCACTTTTGCACTTGTATTAGTGTGGAAAAAACACTTTTTGCACTTGTGATAGTGTTGAAAAACCACTTTTCGCACTTTTGTTAGTGTTGAAAAACCACTTTTCGCACTTGTGTTGGTGCAGGAAACCACTTTTGCACTTGTATTAGTGTGGAAAAAACACTTTTTGCACTTGTGATAGTGTTGAAAAACCACTTTTCGCACTTGTATTAGTGTGGAAAAACCACTTTTCGCACTTGTGTTAGTGTTGAAAAACCACTTTTCGCACTTTTGTTAGTGTTGAAAAAACACTTTTCGCACTTTTGTTAGTGTTGAAAAACCACTTTTCGCACTTGTGTTGGTGCAGGAAACCACTTTTGCACTTGTATTAGTGTGGAAAAAACACTTTTTGCACTTGTGATAGTGTTGAAACACCACTTCTCGCACTTGTGTTGGTGCAGGATACCACTTTTGCACTTGTATTAGTGTGGAAAAATCACTTTTCGCACTTGTGTTAGTGTTGAAAAACCACTTTTCGCACTTGTGTTAGTGTTGAAAAACCACTTTTTGCACTTGTGTTAGTGTTGAAAAACCACTTTTCGCACTTGTGTTGGTGCAGGAAACCACTTTTGCACTTGTATTAGTGTGGAAGAAACACTTTTTGCACTTGTGATAGTGTTGAAAAACCACTTTTCGCACTTGTATTAGTGTGGAAAAACCACTTTTCGCACTTGTGTTAGTGTTGAAAAACCACTTTTCGCACTTTTGTTAGTGTTGAAAAACCACTTTTCGCACTTGTGTTGGTGCAGGAAACCACTTTTGCACTTGTATTAGTGTGGAAAAAACACTTTTTGCACTTGTGATAGTGTTGAAAAACCACTTTAAGCACTTGTGTTAGTGTTGAAAAACCACTTTTCGCACTTGTGTTGGTGCAGGAAATCACTTTTGCACTTGTATTAGTGTGGAAAAACCACTTTTCGCACTTGTGTTAGTGTTGAAAAACCACTTTTCGCACTTGTGTTAGTGTTGAAAAACCACTTTTCGCACTTGTGTTAAGTGTTGAAAAAACACTTTTCGCACTTGTGTTGGTGCAGGAAACCACTTTTGCACTTGTATTAGTGTGGAAAAAACACTTTTTGCACTTGTTTAGTGTGGAAAAACCACTTTTCGCACTTGTGTTAGTGTTGAAAAACCACTTTTCGCCCTTGTGTTGGTGCAGGGAACCACTTTTGCACTTGTATTAGTGTGGAAAATCCACTTTTCGCACTTGTGTTAGTGTTGAAAAACCACTTTTTGCACTTGTGTTAGTGTTGAAAAACCACTTTTCGCACTTGTGTTAGTGTTGATAAACCACTTTTCGCACTTGCGTTGGTGCAGGAAACCACTTTTGCACATGTATTATGGTGGAAAAAACACTTTTTGCACTTGTGATAGTGTTGAAAAACCACTTTTCGCACTTGTGTTGGTGCAGGAAACCTCTTTTGCACTTGTATTAGTGTGGAAAAAACACTTTTTGCACTTGTGATAGTGTTGAAAAACCACTTTTCGCACTTGTATTAGTGTGGAAAAACCACTTTTCGCACTTGTGTTAGTGTTGAAAAACCACTTTTCGCACTTTTGTTAGTGTTGAAAAACCACTTTTCGCACTTGTGTTAGTGTTGAAAAACCACTTTTCGCACTTGTGTTGGTGCAGGAAACCACTTTTGCACTTGTGTTAGTGTTGAAAAACCACTTTTCGCACTTGTGTTGGTGCAGGAAACCACTTTTGCACTTGTATTAGTGTGGAAAAAAAACTTTTTGCACTTGTGATAGTGTTGAAAAACCACTTTTCGCACTTGTGTTAGTGTTGAAAAACCACTTTTCGCACTTGTGTTGGTGCAGGAAACCACTTTTGCACTTGTATTAGGTTGGAAAAAACACTTTTTGCACTTGTGATAGTGTTGAAAAACCACTTTAAGCACTTGTGTTAGTGTTGAAAAAACCACTTTTCGCACTTGTGTTGGTGCAGGAAACCACTTTTGCACTTGTATTAGTGTGGAAAAAATACTTTTTGCACTTGTGATAGTGTTGAAAAACCACTTTTCGCACTTGTGTTGGTGTTGAAAAACCACTTTTCGCACTTGTGTTGGTGCAGGAAACCACTTTTGCACTTGTATTAGTGTGGAAAAACCACTTTTCGCACTTGTGTTAGTGTTGAAAAGCCACTTTTCGCACTTGTGTTAGTGTTGAAAAACCACTTTTCGCACTTGTGTTAGTGTTGAAAAACCACTTTTCGCACTTGAGTTAGTGTTGAAAAACCACTTTTCGCCCTTGTGTTGGTGCAGGGAACCACTTTTGCACTTGTATTAGTGTGGAAAAATCCACTTTTCGCACTTGTGTTAGTGTTGAAAAACCACTTTTTGCACTTGTGTTAGTGTTGAAAAACCACTTTTCGCACTTGTGTTAGTGTTGATAAACCACTTTTCGCACTTGCGTTGGTGCAGGAAACCACTTTTGCACATGTATTATGGTGGAAAAAACACTTTTTGCACTTGTGATAGTGTTGAAAAACCACTTTTCGCACTTGTGTTAGTGTTGAAAAACCACTTTTCGCACTTGTGTTGGTGCAGGAAACCTCTTTTGCACTGGTATTAATGTGGAAAAACCACTTTTCGCACTTGTGTTAGTGTTGTAAAACCACTTTTCGCACTTGTGTTAGTGTTGAAAAACCACTTTTCGCACTTGTGTTGGTGCAGGAAACCACTTTTGCACTTGTATTAGTGTGGGAAAAAAACTTTTTGCACTTGTGATAGTGTTGAAAAACCACTTTTCGCACTTGTGTTAGTGTTGAAAAACCACTTTTTGCACTTGTGTTAGGGTTGAAAAACCACTTTTCGCACTTGTGTTGGTGCAGGAAACCACTTTTCCACTTGTATTAGTGTGGAAAAAACACTTTTCGCACTTGTGTTAGTGTTGAAAAACCACTTTTCGCACTTGTGTTAGTGTGGAAAAAACACTTTCCGCATTTGTGTTAGTGTTGAAAAACCACTTTTCGCACTTGTATTAGTGTGGAAAAAACACTTTCCGCACTTGTGTTAGTGTTGAAAAACCACTTTTGCACTTGTATTAGTGTGGAAAAAACACTTTCCGCACTTGTGTTAGTGTTGAAAAACCACTTTTCGCACTTGTGTTAGTGTTGAAAAACCACTTTTCGCACTTGTGTTGGTGCAGGAAACCACTTTTGCACTTGTATTAGTGTGGAAAAAACACTTTTTGCATGTGTGATAGTGTTGAAAAACCACTTTTCGCACTTGTGTTAGTGTTGAAAAACCACTTTTCGCACTTGTGTTAGTGTTGAAAAACCACTTTTCGCACTTGTGTTAGTGTTGAAAAACCACTTTTCGCACTTGTGTTTGTGCAGGAAACCACTTTTGCACTTGTATTAGTGTGGAAAAAACACTTTTTGCACTTGTGATAGTGTTGAAAAACCACTTTTCGCACTTGTATTAGTGTGGAAAAACCACTTTTCGCACTTGTGTTACTGTTGAAAAACCACTTTTCGCACTTTTGTTAGTGTTGAAAAACCACTTTTCGCACTTGTGTTAGTGTTGAAAAACCACTTTTCGCACTTGTGTTGGTGCAGGAAACCACTTTTGCACTTGTATTAGTGTGGAAAAAAGACTTTTTGCACTTGTGATAGTTTTGAAAAACCACTTTTCGCACTTGTGTTGGTGCAGGAAACCACTTTTGCACTTGTATTAGTGTGGAAAAACCACTTTTCGCACTTGTGTTAGTGTTGAAAAACCACTTTTCGCACTTGTGTTAGTGTTGAAAAACCACTTTTCGCACTTGTGTTAGTGTTGAAAAACCACTTTTCGCACTTGTGTTAGAGTTGAAAAACCACTTTTCGCACTTGTGTTAGTGTTGAAAAACCACTTTTCGCACTTGTGTTGGTGCAGGAAACCACTTTTGCACTTGTATTAGTGTGGAAAAAACACTTTTCGCACTTGTGTTAGTGTTGAAAAACCACTTTTCGCACTTGTGTTAGTGTTGAAAAACCACTTTTCGCACTTGTGTTGGTGCAGGAAACCACTTTTGCACTTGTATTAGTGTGGAAAAAACACTTTCCGCACTTGTGTTAGTGTTGAAAAACCACTTTTCGCACTTGTGTTGGTGCAGGAAACCACTTTTGCACTTGTATTAGTGTGGAAAAAACACTTTTCGCACTTGTGTTAGTGTTGAAAAACCACTTTTCGCACTTGTGTTAGTGTTGAAAAACCACTTTTCGCACTTGTGTTGGTGCAGGAAACCACTTTTGCACTTGTATTAGTGTGGAAAAAACACTTTCCGCACTTGTGTTAGTGTTGAAAAACCACTTTTCGCACTTGTGTTGGTGCAGGAAACCACTTTTGCACTTGTATTAGTGTGGAAAAAACACTTTTTGCACTTGTGATAGTGTTGAAAAACCACTTTTCGCACTTTTGTTAGTGTTGAAAAACCACTTTTCGCACTTGTGTTGGTGCAGGAAACCACTTTTGCAGTTGTATTAGTGTGGAAAAAACACTTTTTGCACTTGTGATAGTGTTGAAAAACCACTTTTCGCACTTGTGTGTGGAAAAACCACTTTTCGCACTTGTGTTAGTGTTGAAAAACCACTTTTCGCACTTTTGTTAGTGTTGAAAAAACACTTTTCGCACTTGTGTTAGTGTTGAAAAACCACTTTTCGCACTTGTGTTGGTGCAGGAAACCACTTTTGCACTTGTATTAGTGTGGAAAAAACACTTTTTGCACTTGTGATAGTGTTGAAACACCACTTCTCGCACTTGTGTTGGTGCAGGATACCACTTTTGCACTTGTATTAGTGTGGAAAAATCACTTTTCGCACTTGTGTTAGTGTTGAAAACCCACTTTTCGCACTTGTGTTAGTGTTGAAAAACCACTTTTCGCACTTGTGTTGGTGCAGGAAACCACTTTTGCACCTGTATTAGTGTGGAAGAAACACTTTTTGCACTTGTGATAGTGTTGAAAAACCACTTTTCGCACTTGTATTAGTGTGGAAAAACCACTTTTCGCACTTGTGTTAGTGTTGAAAAACCACTTTTCGCACTTTTGTTAGTGTTGAAAAACCACTTTTCGCACTTGTGTTGGTGCAGGAAACCACTTTTGCACTTGTATTAGTGTGGAAAAAACACTTTTTGCACTTGTGATAGTGTTGAAAAACCACTTTAAGCACTTGTGTTAGTGTTGAAAAACCACTTTTCGCACTTGTGTTGGTGCAGGAAATCACTTTTGCACTTGTATTAGTGTGGAAAAACCACTTTTCGCACTTGTGTTAGTGTTGAAAAACCACTTTTCGCACTTGTGTTAGTGTTGAAAAACCACTTTTCGCACTTGTGTTAGTGTTGAAAAACCACTTTTCGCACTTGTGTTGGTGCAGGAAACCACTTTTGCACTTGTATTAGTGTGGAAGAAACACTTTTTGCACTTGTGATAGTGTTGAAAAACCACTTTTCGCACTTGTATTAGTGTGGAAAAACCACTTTTCGCACTTGTGTTAGTGTTGAAAAACCACTTTTCGGACTTTTGTTAGTGTTGAAAAACCACTTTTCGCACTTGTGTTAGTGTTGAAAAACCACTTTTCACACTTGTGTTGGTGCAGGAAACCACTTTTGCACTTGTATTAGTGTGGAAAAAACACTTTTTGCACTTGTGATAGTTTTGAAAAACCACTTTTCGCACTTGTGTTGGTGCAGGAAACCACTTTTGCACTTGTATTAGTGTTGAAAAACCACTTTTCGCACTTGTGTTAGAGTTGAAAAACCACTTTTCGCACTTGTGTTAGTGTTGAAAAACCACTTTTCGCACTTGTGTTAGAGTTGAAAAACCACTTTTCGCACTTGTGTTAGTGTTGAAAAACCACTTTTCGCACTTGTGTTGGTGCAGGAAACCACTTTTGCACTTGTATTAGTGTGGAAAAAACACTTTTCGCACTTGTGTTAGTGTTGAAAAACCACTTTTCGCACTTGTGTTAGTGTTGAAAAACCACTTTTCGCACTTGTGTTAGTGTTGAAAAACCACTTTTCGCACTTGTGTTAGTGTTGAAAAACCACTTTTCGCACTTGTGTTGGTGCAGGAAACCACTTTTGCACTTGTATTAGTGTGGAAAAAACACTTTCCGCACTTGTGTTAGTGTTGAAAAACCACTTTTCGCACTTGTGTTGGTGCAGGAAACCACTTTTGCACTTGTATTAGTGTGGAAAAAACACTTTTTGCACTTGTGATAGTGTTGAAAAACCACTTTTCGCACTTTTGTTAGTGTTGAAAAACCACTTTTCGCACTTGTGTTGGTGCAGGAAACCACTTTTGCACTTGTATTAGTGTGGAAAAAACACTTTTTGCACTTGTGATAGTGTTGAAAAACCACTTTTCGCACTTGTATTAGTGTGGAAAAACCACTTTTCGCACTTGTGTTAGTGTTGAAAAACCACTTTTCGCACTTTTGTTAGTGTTGAAAAAACACTTTTCGCACTTTTGTTAGTGTTGAAAAACCACTTTTCGCACTTGTGTTGGTGCAGGAAACCACTTTTGCACTTGTATTAGTGTGGAAAAAACACTTTTTGCACTTGTGATAGTGTTGAAACACCACTTCTCGCACTTGTGTTGGTGCAGGATACCACTTTTGCACTTGTATTAGTGTGGAAAAATCACTTTTCGCACTTGTGTTAGTGTTGAAAAACCACTTTTCGCACTTGTGTTAGTGTTGAAAAACCACTTTTTGCACTTGTGTTAGTGTTGAAAAACCACTTTTCGCACTTGTGTTGGTGCAGGAAACCACTTTTGCACTTGTATTAGTGTGGAAGAAACACTTTTTGCACTTGTGATAGTGTTGAAAAACCACTTTTCGCACTTGTATTAGTGTGGAAAAACCACTTTTCGCACTTGTGTTAGTGTTGAAAAACCACTTTTCGCACTTTTGTTAGTGTTGAAAAACCACTTTTCGCACTTGTGTTGGTGCAGGAAACCACTTTTGCACTTGTATTAGTGTGGAAAAAACACTTTTTGCACTTGTGATAGTGTTGAAAAACCACTTTAAGCACTTGTGTTAGTGTTGAAAAACCACTTTTCGCACTTGTGTTGGTGCAGGAAATCACTTTTGCACTTGTATTAGTGTGGAAAAACCACTTTTCGCACTTGTGTTAGTGTTGAAAAACCACTTTTCGCACTTGTGTTAGTGTTGAAAAACCACTTTTCGCACTTGTGTTAAGTGTTGAAAAAACACTTTTCGCACTTGTGTTGGTGCAGGAAACCACTTTTGCACTTGTATTAGTGTGGAAAAAACACTTTTTGCACTTGTTTAGTGTGGAAAAACCACTTTTCGCACTTGTGTTAGTGTTGAAAAACCACTTTTCGCCCTTGTGTTGGTGCAGGGAACCACTTTTGCACTTGTATTAGTGTGGAAAATCCACTTTTCGCACTTGTGTTAGTGTTGAAAAACCACTTTTTGCACTTGTGTTAGTGTTGAAAAACCACTTTTCGCACTTGTGTTAGTGTTGATAAACCACTTTTCGCACTTGCGTTGGTGCAGGAAACCACTTTTGCACATGTATTATGGTGGAAAAAACACTTTTTGCACTTGTGATAGTGTTGAAAAACCACTTTTCGCACTTGTGTTGGTGCAGGAAACCTCTTTTGCACTGGTATTAATGTGGAAAACCACTTTTCGCACTTGTGTTAGTGTTGTAAAACAACTTTTCGCACTTGTGTTAGTGTTGAAAAACCACTTTTCGCACTTGTGTTGGTGCAGGAAACCACTTCTGCACTTGTATTAGTGTGGGAAAAAAACTTTTTGCACTTGTGATAGTGTTGAAAAAACACTTTTCGCACTTGTGTTGGTGCAGGAAACCACTTTTGCACTTGTATTAGTGTGGAAAAAACACTTTTTGCACTTGTGATAGTTTTGAAAAACCACTTTTCGCACTTGTGTTGGTGCAGGAAACCACTTTTGCACTTGTATTAGTGTGGAAAAACCACTTTTCGCACTTGTGTTAGTGTTGAAAAACCACTTTTCGCACTTGTGTTAGTGTTGAAAAACCACTTTTCGCACTTGTGTTAGTGTTGAAAAACCACTTTTCGCACTTGTGTTGGTGCAGGAAACCACTTTTGCACTTGTATTAGTGTGGAAAAAACACTTTCCGCACTTGTGTTAGTGTTGAAAAACCACTTTTCGCACTTGTGTTGGTGCAGCAAACCACTTTTGCACTTGTATTAGTGTGGAAAAAACACTTTTTGCACTTGTGATAGTGTTGAAAAACCACTTTTCGCACTTTTGTTAGTGTTGAAAAACCACTTTTCGCACTTGTGTTGGTGCAGGAAACCACTTTTGCACTTGTATTAGTGTGGAAAAAACACTTTTTGCACTTGTGATAGTGTTGAAAAACCACTTTTCGCACTTGTATTAGTGTGGAAAAACCACTTTTCGCACTTGTGTTAGTGTTGAAAAACCACTTTTCGCACTTTTGTTAGTGTTGAAAAAACACTTTTCACACTTGTGTTAGTGTTGAAAAACCACTTTTCGCACTTGTGTTGGTGCAGGAAACCACTTTTGCACTTGTATTAGTGTGGAAAAAACACTTTTTGCACTTGTGATAGTGTTGAAACACCACTTCTCGCACTTGTGTTGGTGCAGGATACCACTTTTGCACTTGTATTAGTGTGGAAAAATCACTTTTCGCACTTGTGTTAGTGTTGAAAAACCACTTTTCGCACTTGTGTTAGTGTTGAAAAACCACTTTTTGCACTTGTGTTAGTGTTGAAAAACCACTTTTCGCACTTGTGTTGGTGCAGAAAACCACTTTTGCACTTGTATTAGTGTGGAAGAAACACTTTTTGCACTTGTGATAGTGTTGAAAAACCACTTTTCGCACTTGTATTAGTGTGGAAAAACCACTTTTCGCACTTGTGTTAGTGTTGAAAAACCACTTTTCGCACTTTTGTTAGTGTTGAAAAACCACTTTTCGCACTTGTGTTGGTGCAGGAAACCACTTTTGCACTTGTATTAGTGTGGAAAAAACACTTTTTGCACTTGTGATAGTGTTGAAAAACCACTTTAAGCACTTGTGTTAGTGTTGAAAAACCACTTTTCGCACTTGTGTTGGTGCAGGAAATCACTTTTGCACTTGTATTAGTGTGGAAAAACCACTTTTCGCACTTGTGTTAGTGTTGAAAAACCACTTTTCGCACTTGTGTTAGTGTTGAAAAACCACTTTTCGCACTTGTGTTAAGTGTTGAAAAAACACTTTTCGCACTTGTGTTGGTGCAGGAAACCACTTTTGCACTTGTATTAGTGTGGAAAAAACACTTTTTGCACTTGTTTAGTGTGGAAAAACCACTTTTCGCACTTGTGTTAGTGTTGAAAAACCACTTTTCGCACTTGTGTTAGTGTTGAAAAACCACTTTTCGCACTTGTGTTAGTGTTGAAAAACCACTTTTTGCCCTTGTGTTGGTGCAGGGAACCACTTTTGCACTTGTATTAGTGTGGAAAATCCACTTTTCGCACTTGTGTTAGTGTTGAAAAACCACTTTTTGCACTTGTGTTAGTGTTGAAAAACCACTTTTCGCACTTGTGTTAGTGTTGATAAACCACTTTTCGCACTTGCGTTGGTGCAGGAAACCACTTTTGCACATGTATTATGGTGGAAAAAACACTTTTTGCACTTGTGATAGTGTTGAAAAACCACTTTTCGCACTTGTGTTGGTGCAGGAAACCTCTTTTGCACTGGTATTAATGTGGAAAACCACTTTTCGCACTTGTGTTAGTGTTGTAAAACCACTTTTCGCACTTGTGTTAGTGTTGAAAAACCACTTTTCGCACTTGTGTTGGTGCAGGAAACCACTTCTGCACTTGTATTAGTGTGGGAAAAAAACTTTTTGCACTTGTGATAGTGTTGAAAAAACACTTTTCGCACTTGTGTTGGTGCAGGAAACCACTTTTGCACTTGTATTAGTGTGGAAAAAACACTTTTTGCACTTGTTTAGTGTTGAAAAACCACTTTTCGCACTTGTGTTAGTGTTGAAAAACCACTTTTCGCACTTGTGTTAGTGTTGAAAAACCACTTTTCGCACTTGTGTTAGTGTTGAAAAACCACTTTTCGCACTTGTGTTAGTGTTGAAAAACCACTTTTCGCACTTGTGTTAAGTGTTGAAAAAACACTTTTCGCACTTGTGTTGGTGCAGGAAACCACTTTTGCACTTGTATTAGTGTGGAAAAAACACTTTTTGCACTTGTTTAGTGTTGAAAAACCACTTTTCGCACTTGTGTTAGTGTTGAAAAACCACTTTTCGCACTTGTGTTAGTGTTGAAAAACCACTTTTCGCACTTGTGTTAGTGTTGAAAAACCACTTTTCGCACTTGTGTTAGGGTTGAAAAACCACTTTTCGCACTTGTGTTGGTGCAGGAAACCACTTTTCCACTTGTATTAGTGTGGAAAAAACACTTTTCGCACTTGTGTTAGTGTTGAAAAACCACTTTTCGCACTTGTGTTAGTGTTGAAAAACCACTTTTCGCACTTGTGTTAGTGTGGAAAAAACACTTTTCGCACTTGTGTTAGTGTTGAAAAACCACTTTTCGCACTTGTGTTAGTGTTGAAAAACCACTTTTCGCACTTGTGTTAGTGTGGAAAAAACACTTTCCGCATTTGTGATAGTGTTGAAAAACCACTTTTCGCACTTGTGTTAGTGTTGAAAAACCACTTTTCGCACTTGTGTTGGTGCAGGAAACCACTTTTGCACTTGTATTAGTGTGGAAAAAACACTTTTCGCACTTGTGTTAGTGTTGAAAAACCACTTTTCGCACTTGTGTTAGTGTTGAAAAACCACTTTTCGCACTTGTGTTGGTGCAGGAAACCACTTTTGCACTTGTATTAGTGTGGAAAAAACACTTTCCGCACTTGTGTTAGTGTTGAAAAACCACTTTTCGCACTTGTGTTGGTGCAGGAAACCACTTTTGCACTTGTATTAGTGTGGAAAAAACACTTTTTGCACTTGTGATAGTGTTGAAAAACCACTTTTCGCACTTTTGTTAGTGTTGAAAAACCACTTTTCGCACTTGTGTTGGTGCAGGAAACCACTTTTGCAGTTGTATTAGTGTGGAAAAAACACTTTTTGCACTTGTGATAGTGTTGAAAAACCACTTTTCGCACTTGTGTGTGGAAAAACCACTTTTCGCACTTGTGTTAGTGTTGAAAAACCACTTTTCGCACTTTTGTTAGTGTTGAAAAAACACTTTTCGCACTTGTGTTAGTGTTGAAAAACCACTTTTCGCACTTGTGTTGGTGCAGGAAACCACTTTTGCACTTGTATTAGTGTGGAAAAAACACTTTTTGCACTTGTGATAGTGTTGAAACACCACTTCTCGCACTTGTGTTGGTGCAGGATACCACTTTTGCACTTGTATTAGTGTGGAAAAATCACTTTTCGCACTTGTGTTAGTGTTGAAAACCCACTTTTCGCACTTGTGTTAGTGTTGAAAAACCACTTTTCGCACTTGTGTTGGTGCAGGAAACCACTTTTGCACCTGTATTAGTGTGGAAGAAACACTTTTTGCACTTGTGATAGTGTTGAAAAACCACTTTTCGCACTTGTATTAGTGTGGAAAAACCACTTTTCGCACTTGTGTTAGTGTTGAAAAACCACTTTTCGCACTTTTGTTAGTGTTGAAAAACCACTTTTCGCACTTGTGTTGGTGCAGGAAACCACTTTTGCACTTGTATTAGTGTGGAAAAAACACTTTTTGCACTTGTGATAGTGTTGAAAAACCACTTTAAGCACTTGTGTTAGTGTTGAAAAACCACTTTTCGCACTTGTGTTGGTGCAGGAAATCACTTTTGCACTTGTATTAGTGTGGAAAAACCACTTTTCGCACTTGTGTTAGTGTTGAAAAACCACTTTTCGCACTTGTGTTAGTGTTGAAAAACCACTTTTCGCACTTGTGTTAGTGTTGAAAAACCACTTTTCGCACTTGTGTTGGTGCAGGAAACCACTTTTGCACTTGTATTAGTGTGGAAGAAACACTTTTTGCACTTGTGATAGTGTTGAAAAACCACTTTTCGCACTTGTATTAGTGTGGAAAAACCACTTTTCGCACTTGTGTTAGTGTTGAAAAACCACTTTTCGGACTTTTGTTAGTGTTGAAAAACCACTTTTCGCACTTGTGTTAGTGTTGAAAAACCACTTTTCACACTTGTGTTGGTGCAGGAAACTACTTTTGCACTTGTATTAGTGTGGAAAAAACACTTTTTGCACTTGTGATAGTTTTGAAAAACCACTTTTCGCACTTGTGTTGGTGCAGGAAACCACTTTTGCACTTGTATTAGTGTTGAAAAACCACTTTTCGCACTTGTGTTAGAGTTGAAAAACCACTTTTCGCACTTGTGTTAGTGTTGAAAAACCACTTTTCGCACTTGTGTTAGAGTTGAAAAACCACTTTTCGCACTTGTGTTAGTGTTGAAAAACCACTTTTCGCACTTGTGTTGGTGCAGGAAACCACTTTTGCACTTGTATTAGTGTGGAAAAAACACTTTTCGCACTTGTGTTAGTGTTGAAAAACCACTTTTCGCACTTGTGTTAGTGTTGAAAAACCACTTTTCGCACTTGTGTTAGTGTTGAAAAACCACTTTTCGCACTTGTGTTAGTGTTGAAAAACCACTTTTCGCACTTGTGTTGGTGCAGGAAACCACTTTTGCACTTGTATTAGTGTGGAAAAAACACTTTCCGCACTTGTGTTAGTGTTGAAAAACCACTTTTCGCACTTGTGTTGGTGCAGGAAACCACTTTTGCACTTGTATTAGTGTGGAAAAAACACTTTTTGCACTTGTGATAGTGTTGAAAAACCACTTTTCGCACTTTTGTTAGTGTTGAAAAACCACTTTTCGCACTTGTGTTGGTGCAGGAAACCACTTTTGCACTTGTATTAGTGTGGAAAAAACACTTTTTGCACTTGTGATAGTGTTGAAAAACCACTTTTCGCACTTGTATTAGTGTGGAAAAACCACTTTTCGCACTTGTGTTAGTGTTGAAAAACCACTTTTCGCACTTTTGTTAGTGTTGAAAAAACACTTTTCGCACTTTTGTTAGTGTTGAAAAACCACTTTTCGCACTTGTGTTGGTGCAGGAAACCACTTTTGCACTTGTATTAGTGTGGAAAAAACACTTTTTGCACTTGTGATAGTGTTGAAACACCACTTCTCGCACTTGTGTTGGTGCAGGATACCACTTTTGCACTTGTATTAGTGTGGAAAAATCACTTTTCGCACTTGTGTTAGTGTTGAAAAACCACTTTTCGCACTTGTGTTAGTGTTGAAAAACCACTTTTTGCACTTGTGTTAGTGTTGAAAAACCACTTTTCGCACTTGTGTTGGTGCAGGAAACCACTTTTGCACTTGTATTAGTGTGGAAGAAACACTTTTTGCACTTGTGATAGTGTTGAAAAACCACTTTTCGCACTTGTATTAGTGTGGAAAAACCACTTTTCGCACTTGTGTTAGTGTTGAAAAACCACTTTTCGCACTTTTGTTAGTGTTGAAAAACCACTTTTCGCACTTGTGTTGGTGCAGGAAACCACTTTTGCACTTGTATTAGTGTGGAAAAAACACTTTTTGCACTTGTGATAGTGTTGAAAAACCACTTTAAGCACTTGTGTTAGTGTTGAAAAACCACTTTTCGCACTTGTGTTGGTGCAGGAAATCACTTTTGCACTTGTATTAGTGTGGAAAAACCACTTTTCGCACTTGTGTTAGTGTTGAAAAACCACTTTTCGCACTTGTGTTAGTGTTGAAAAACCACTTTTCGCACTTGTGTTAAGTGTTGAAAAAACACTTTTCGCACTTGTGTTGGTGCAGGAAACCACTTTTGCACTTGTATTAGTGTGGAAAAAACACTTTTTGCACTTGTTTAGTGTGGAAAAACCACTTTTCGCACTTGTGTTAGTGTTGAAAAACCACTTTTCGCACTTGTGTTAGTGTTGAAAAACCACTTTTCGCACTTGTGTTAGTGTTGAAAAACCACTTTTCGCCCTTGTGTTGGTGCAGGGAACCACTTTTGCACTTGTATTAGTGTGGAAAATCCACTTTTCGCACTTGTGTTAGTGTTGAAAAACCACTTTTTGCACTTGTGTTAGTGTTGAAAAACCACTTTTCGCACTTGTGTTAGTGTTGATAAACCACTTTTCGCACTTGCGTTGGTGCAGGAAACCACTTTTGCACATGTATTATGGTGGAAAAAACACTTTTTGCACTTGTGATAGTGTTGAAAAACCACTTTTCGCACTTGTGTTGGTGCAGGAAACCTCTTTTGCACTGGTATTAATGTGGAAAACCACTTTTCGCACTTGTGTTAGTGTTGTAAAACAACTTTTCGCACTTGTGTTAGTGTTGAAAAACCACTTTTCGCACTTGTGTTGGTGCAGGAAACCACTTCTGCACTTGTATTAGTGTGGGAAAAAAACTTTTTGCACTTGTGATAGTGTTGAAAAAACACTTTTCGCACTTGTGTTGGTGCAGGAAACCACTTTTGCACTTGTATTAGTGTGGAAAAAAACACTTTTTGCACTTGTGATAGTTTTGAAAAACCACTTTTCGCACTTGTGTTGGTGCAGGAAACCACTTTTGCACTTGTATTAGTGTGGAAAAACCACTTTTCGCACTTGTGTTAGTGTTGAAAAACCACTTTTCGCACTTGTGTTAGTGTTGAAAAACCACTTTTCGCACTTGTGTTAGTGTTGAAAAACCACTTTTCGCACTTGTGTTGGTGCAGGAAACCACTTTTGCACTTGTATTAGTGTGGAAAAAAACACTTTCCGCACTTGTGTTAGTGTTGAAAAACCACTTTTCGCACTTGTGTTGGTGCAGCAAACCACTTTTGCACTTGTATTAGTGTGGAAAAAACACTTTTTGCACTTGTGATAGTGTTGAAAAACCACTTTTCGCACTTTTGTTAGTGTTGAAAAACCACTTTTCGCACTTGTGTTGGTGCAGGAAACCACTTTTGCACTTGTATTAGTGTGGAAAAAACACTTTTTGCACTTGTGATAGTGTTGAAAAAACCACTTTTCGCACTTGTATTAGTGTGGAAAAACCACTTTTCGCACTTGTGTTAGTGTTGAAAAACCACTTTTCGCACTTTTGTTAGTGTTGAAAAAACACTTTTCACACTTGTGTTAGTGTTGAAAAACCACTTTTCGCACTTGTGTTGGTGCAGGAAACCACTTTTGCACTTGTATTAGTGTGGAAAAAACACTTTTTGCACTTGTGATAGTGTTGAAACACCACTTCTCGCACTTGTGTTGGTGCAGGATACCACTTTTGCACTTGTATTAGTGTGGAAAAATCACTTTTCGCACTTGTGTTAGTGTTGAAAAACCACTTTTCGCACTTGTGTTAGTGTTGAAAAACCACTTTTTGCACTTGTGTTAGTGTTGAAAAACCACTTTTCGCACTTGTGTTGGTGCAGAAAACCACTTTTGCACTTGTATTAGTGTGGAAGAAACACTTTTTGCACTTGTGATAGTGTTGAAAAACCACTTTTCGCACTTGTATTAGTGTGGAAAAAACCACTTTTCGCACTTGTGTTAGTGTTGAAAAACCACTTTTCGCACTTTTGTTAGTGTTGAAAAACCACTTTTCGCACTTGTGTTGGTGCAGGAAACCACTTTTGCACTTGTATTAGTGTGGAAAAAACACTTTTTGCACTTGTGATAGTGTTGAAAAACCACTTTAAGCACTTGTGTTAGTGTTGAAAACCACTTTTCGCACTTGTGTTGGTGCAGGAAATCACTTTTGCACTTGTATTAGTGTGGAAAAACCACTTTTCGCACTTGTGTTAGTGTTGAAAAACCACTTTTCGCACTTGTGTTAGTGTTGAAAAACCACTTTTCGCACTTGTGTTAAGTGTTGAAAAAACACTTTTCGCACTTGTGTTGGTGCAGGAAACCACTTTTGCACTTGTATTAGTGTGGAAAAAACACTTTTTGCACTTGTTTAGTGTGGAAAAACCACTTTTCGCACTTGTGTTAGTGTTGAAAAACCACTTTTCGCACTTGTGTTAGTGTTGAAAAACCACTTTTCGCACTTGTGTTAGTGTTGAAAAACCACTTTTTGCCCTTGTGTTGGTGCAGGGAACCACTTTTGCACTTGTATTAGTGTGGAAAATCCACTTTTCGCACTTGTGTTAGTGTTGAAAAACCACTTTTTGCACTTGTGTTAGTGTTGAAAAACCACTTTTCGCACTTGTGTTAGTGTTGATAAACCACTTTTCGCACTTGCGTTGGTGCAGGAAACCACTTTTGCACATGTATTATGGTGGAAAAAACACTTTTTGCACTTGTGATAGTGTTGAAAAACCACTTTTCGCACTTGTGTTGGTGCAGGAAACCTCTTTTGCACTGGTATTAATGTGGAAAACCACTTTTCGCACTTGTGTTAGTGTTGTAAAACCACTTTTCGCACTTGTGTTAGTGTTGAAAAACCACTTTTCGCACTTGTGTTGGTGCAGGAAACCACTTCTGCACTTGTATTAGTGTGGGAAAAAAACTTTTTGCACTTGTGATAGTGTTGAAAAAACACTTTTCGCACTTGTGTTGGTGCAGGAAACCACTTTTGCACTTGTATTAGTGTGGAAAAAACACTTTTTGCACTTGTTTAGTGTTGAAAAACCACTTTTCGCACTTGTGTTAGTGTTGAAAAACCACTTTTCGCACTTGTGTTAGTGTTGAAAAACCACTTTTCGCACTTGTGTTAGTGTTGAAAAACCACTTTTCGCACTTGTGTTAGTGTTGAAAAACCACTTTTCGCACTTGTGTTAAGTGTTGAAAAAACACTTTTCGCACTTGTGTTGGTGCAGGAAACCACTTTTGCACTTGTATTAGTGTGGAAAAAACACTTTTTGCACTTGTTTAGTGTTGAAAAACCACTTTTCGCACTTGTGTTAGTGTTGAAAAACCACTTTTCGCACTTGTGTTAGTGTTGAAAAACCACTTTTCGCACTTGTGTTAGTGTTGAAAAACCACTTTTCGCACTTGTGTTAGGGTTGAAAAACCACTTTTCGCACTTGTGTTGGTGCAGGAAACCACTTTTCCACTTGTATTAGTGTGGAAAAAACACTTTTCGCACTTGTGTTAGTGTTGAAAAACCACTTTTCGCACTTGTGTTAGTGTTGAAAAACCACTTTTCGCACTTGTGTTAGTGTGGAAAAAACACTTTCCGCATTTGTGTTAGTGTTGAAAAACCACTTTTCGCACTTGTATTAGTGTGGAAAAAACCACTTTCCGCACTTGTGTTAGTGTTGAAAAACCACTTTTGCACTTGTATTAGTGTGGAAAAAACACTTTCCGCACTTGTGTTAGTGTTGAAAAACCACTTTTCGCACTTGTGTTAGTGTTGAAAAACCACTTTTCGCACTTGTGTTAGTGTTGAAAAACCACTTTTCGCACTTGTGTTTGTGCAGGAAACCACTTTTGCACTTGTATTAGTGTGGAAAAAACACTTTTTGCACTTGTGATAGTGTTGAAAAACCACTTTTCGCACTTGTATTAGTGTGGAAAAACCACTTTTCGCACTTGTGTTAGTGTTGAAAAACCACTTTTCGCACTTTTGTTAGTGTTGAAAAACCACTTTTCGCACTTGTGTTAGTGTTGAAAAACCACTTTTCGCACTTGTGTTGGTGCAGGAAACCACTTTTGCACTTGTGTTAGTGTTGAAAAACCACTTTTCGCACTTGTGTTGGTGCAGGAAACCACTTTTGCACTTGTATTAGTGTGGAAAAAAAACTTTTTGCACTTGTGATAGTGTTGAAAAACCACTTTTCGCACTTGTGTTAGTGTTGAAAAACCACTTTTCGCACTTGTGTTGGTGCAGGAAACCACTTTTGCACTTGTATTAGTGTGGAAAAAACACTTTTTGCACTTGTGATAGTGTTGAAAAACCACTTTAAGCACTTGTGTTAGTGTTAAAAAAACCACTTTTCGCACTTGTGTTGGTGCAGGAAACCACTTTTGCACTTGTATTAGTGTGGAAAAAATACTTTTTGCACTTGTGATAGTGTTGAAAAACCACTTTTCGCACTTGTGTTAGTGTTGAAAAACCACTTTTCGCACTTGTGTTGGTGCAGGAAACCACTTTTGCACTTGTATTAGTGTGGAAAAACCACTTTTCGCACTTGTGTTAGTGTTGAAAAACCACTTTTCGCACTTGTGTTAGTGTTGAAAAACCACTTTTCGCACTTGTGTTAGTGTTGAAAAACCACTTTTCGCACTTGGGTTAGTGTTGAAAAACCACTTTTCGCCCTTGTGTTGGTGCAGGGAACCACTTTTGCACTTGTATTAGTGTGGAAAATCCACTTTTCGCACTTGTGTTAGTGTTGAAAAACCACTTTTTGCACTTGTGTTAGTGTTGAAAAACCACTTTTCGCACTTGTGTTAGTGTTGATAAACCACTTTTCGCACTTGCGTTGGTGCAGGAAACCACTTTTGCACATGTATTATGGTGGAAAAAACACTTTTTGCACTTGTGATAGTGTTGAAAAACCACTTTTCGCACTTGTGTTAGTGTTGAAAAACCACTTTTCGCACTTGTGTTGGTGCAGGAAACCACTTTTGCACTTGTATTAGTGTGGGAAAAAAACTTTTTGCACTTGTGATAGTGTTGAAAAACCACTTTTCGCACTTGTGTTAGTGTTGAAAAACCACTTTTCGCACTTGTGTTAGGGTTGAAAAACCACTTTTCGCACTTGTGTTGGTGCAGGAAACCACTTTTCCACTTGTATTAGTGTGGAAAAAACACTTTTCGCACTTGTGTTAGTGTTGAAAAACCACTTTTCGCACTTGTGTTAGTGTGGAAAAAACACTTTCCGCATTTGTGTTAGTGTTGAAAAACCACTTTTCACACTTGTATTAGTGTGGAAAAAACACTTTCCGCACTTGTGTTAGTGTTGAAAAACCACTTTTGCACTTGTATTAGTGTGGAAAAAACACTTTCCGCACTTGTGTTAGTGTTGAAAAACCACTTTTCGCACTTGTGTTAGTGTTGAAAAACCACTTTTCGCACTTGTGTTGGTGCAGGAAACCACTTTTGCACTTGTATTAGTGTGGAAAAAACACTTTTTGCATGTGTGATAGTGTTGAAAAACCACTTTTCGCACTTGTGTTAGTGTTGAAAAACCACTTTTCGCACTTGTGTTAGTGTTGAAAAACCACTTTTCGCACTTGTGTTAGTGTTGAAAAACCACTTTTCGCACTTGTGTTTGTGCAGGAAACCACTTTTGCACTTGTATTAGTGTGGAAAAAACACTTTTTGCACTTGTGATAGTGTTGAAAAACCACTTTTCGCACTTGTATTAGTGTGGAAAAACCACTTTTCGCACTTGTGTTAGTGTTGAAAAACCACTTTTCGCACTTTTGTTAGTGTTGAAAAACCACTTTTCGCACTTGTGTTAGTGTTGAAAAACCACTTTTCGCACTTGTGTTGGTGCAGGAAACCACTTTTGCACTTGTATTAGTGTGGAAAAAACACTTTTTGCACTTGTGATAGTTTTGAAAAACCACTTTTCACACTTGTTTTGGTGCATGAAACCACTTTTGCACTTGTATTAGTGTGGAAAAACCACTTTTCGCACTTATGTTAGTGTTGAAAAACCACTTTTTGCACTTGTGTTAGTGTTGAAAAACCACTTTTTGCACTTGTGTTAGTGTTGAAAAACCACTTTTCGCACTTGTGTTAGTGTTGAAAAACCACTTTTCGCACTTGTGTTAGTGTTGAAAAACCACTTTTCGCACTTGTGTTAGTGTTGAAAAACCACTTTTCGCGCTTGTGTTAGTGTTGAAAAACCACTTTTCGCACTTGTGTTGGTGCAGGTAACCACTTTTGCACTTGTATTAGTGTGGGAAAAACACTTTTTGCACTTGTGATAGTGTTGAAAAACCACTTTTCGCACTTGTATTAGTGTGGAAAAACCACTTTTCATACTTGTGTTAGTGTTGAAAAACCACTTTTCGCACTTTTGTTAGTGTTGAAAAACCACTTTTCGCACTTGTGTTAGTGTTGAAAAACCACTTTTCGCACTTGTGTTGGTGCAGGAAACCACTTTTGCACTTGTATTAGTGTGGAAAAAACACTTTTTGCACTTGTGATAGTGTTGAAAAACCACTTTTTGCACTTGTGTTGGTGCAGGAAACCACTTTTGCACTTGTATTAGTGTGGAAAAACCACTTTTTGCACTTGTGTTAGTGTTGAAAAACCACTTTTCGCACTTGTGTTAGTGTTGAAAAACCACTTGTCGCACTTGTGTTAGTGTTGAAAAACCACTTTTCGCACTTGTGTTGGTGCAGGAAACCACTTTTGCACTTGTATTAGTGTGGAAGAAACACTTTTTGCACTTGTGATAGTGTTGAAAAACCACTTTTCGCACTTGTATTAGTGTGGAAAAACCACTTTTCGCACTTGTGTTAGTGTTGAAAAACCACTTTTCGGACTTTTGTTAGTGTTGAAAAACCACTTTTCGCACTTGTGTTAGTGTTGAAAAACCACTTTTCACACTTGTGTTGGTGCAGGAAACCACTTTTGCACTTGTATTAGTGTGGAAAAAACACTTTTTGCACTTGTGATAGTTTTGAAAAACCACTTTTCGCACTTGTGTTGGTGCAGGAAACCACTTTTGCACTTGTATTAGTGTGGAAAAACCACTTTTCGCACTTGTGTTAGTGTTGAAAAACCACTTTTTGCACTTGTGTTAGTGTTGAAAAACCACTTTTCGCACTTGTGTTAGTGTTGAAAAACCACTTTTCGCACTTGTGTTAGAGTTGAAAAACCACTTTTCGCACTTGTGTTAGTGTTGAAAAACCACTTTTCGCACATGTGTTGGTGCAGGAAACCACTTTTGCACTTGTATTAGTGTGGAAAAAACACTTTTCGCACTTGTGTTAGTGTTGAAAAACCACTTTTCGCACTTGTGTTAGTGTTGAAAAACCACTTTTTGCACTTGTGTTAGTGTTGAAAAACCACTTTTCGCACTTGTGTTAGTGTTGAAAAACCACTTTTCGCACTTGTGTTGGTGCAGGAAACCACTTTTGCACTTGTATTAGTGTGGAAAAAACACTTTCCGCACTTGTGTTAGTGTTGAAAAACCACTTTTCGCACTTGTGTTAGTGTTGAAAAACCACTTTTCGCACTTGTGTTAGTGTTGAAAAACCACTTTTCGCACTTGTGTTGGTGCAGGAAACCACTTTTGCACTTGTATTAGTGTGGAAAAAACACTTTTTGCACTTGTGATAGTGTTGAAAAACCACTTTTCGCACTTGTGTTAGTGTTGAAAAACCACTTTTCGCACTTGTGTTAGTGTTGAAAAACCACTTTTCGCACTTGTGTTGGTGCAGGAAACCACTTTTGCACTTGTATTAGTGTGGAAAAAAACTTTTTGCACTTGATAGTTTTGAAAAACCACTTTTCGCACTTGTGTTGGTGCAGGAAACCACTTTTGCACTTGTATTAGTGTTGAAAAAACACTTTTCGCACTTGTGTTAGTGTTGAAAAACCACTTTTCGCACTTGTGTTAGTGTTGAAAAACCACTTTTTGCACTTGTGTTAGTGTTGAAAAACCACTTTTCGCACTTGTGTTAGTGTTGAAAAACCACTTTTCGCACTTGTGTTGGTGCAGGAAACCACTTTTGCACTTGTATTAGTGTGGAAAAAACACTTTCCGCACTTGTGTTAGTGTTGAAAAACCACTTTTCGCACTTGTGTTAGTGTTGAAAAACCACTTTTCGCACTTGTGTTAGTGTTGAAAAACCACTTTTCGCACTTGTGTTGGTGCAGGAAACCACTTTTGCACTTGTATTAGTGTGGAAAAAACACTTTTTGCACTTGTGATAGTGTTGAAAAACCACTTTTCGCACTTGTATTAGTGTGGAAAAACCACTTTTCGCACTTGTGTTAGTGTTGAAAAACCACTTTTCGCACTTTTGTTAGTGTTGAAAAACCACTTTTCGCACTTGTGTTAGTGTTGAAAAACCACTTTTCGCACTTGTGTTGGTGCAGGAAACCACTTTTGCACTTGTATTAGTGTGGAAAAAACACTTTTTGCACTTGTGATAGTTTTGAAAAACCACTTTTTGCACTTGTGTTGGTGCAGGAAACCACTTTTGCACTTGTATTAGTGTGGAAAAACCACTTTTCGCACTTGTGTTAGTGTTGAAAAACCACTTTTCGCACTTGTGTTAGTGTTGAAAAACCACTTTTCGCACTTGTGTTAGTGTTGAAAAACCACTTTTCGCACTTGTGTTAGTGTTGAAAAACCACTTTTCGCACTTGTGTTAGTGTTGAAAAACCACTTTTCGCACTTGTGTTAGTGTTGAAAAACCACTTTTCGCACTTGTGTTAGTGTTGAAAAACCACTTTTCGCACTTGTGTTAGTGTTGAAAAACCACTTTTCGCACTTGTGTTAGTGTTGAAAAACCACTTTTCGCACTTGTGTTAGTGTTGAAAAACCACTTTTGCACTTGTATTAGTGTGGAAAAAACACTTTTTGCACTTGTGATAGTGTTGAAAAACCACTTTTCGCACTTGTGTTGGTGCAGGAAACCACTTTTGCACTTGTATTAGTGTGGAAAAACCACTTTTCGCACTTGTGTTAGTGTTGAAAAACCACTTTTCGCACTTGTGTTAGTGTTGAAAAACCACTTTTCGCACTTGTGTTAGTGTTGAAAAACCACTTTTCGCACTTGTGTTGGTGCAGGAAACCACTTTTGCACTTGTATTAGTGTGGAAAAAAACTTTTTGCACTTGATAGTTTTGAAAAACCACTTTTCGCACTTGTGTTGGTGCAGGAAACCACTTTTGCACTTGTATTAGTGTTGAAAAACCACTTTTCGCACTTGTGTTAGTGTTGAAAAACCACTTTTCGCACTTGTGTTAGTGTTGAAAAAACACTTTTTGCACTTGTGATAGTGTTGAAAAACCACTTTTCGCACTTGTGTTGGTGCAGGAAACCACTTTTCGCACTTGTGTTAGAGTTGAAAAACCACTTTTCGCACTTGTGTTAGTGTTGAAAAACCACTTTTCGCACTTGTGTTGGTGCAGGAAACCACTTTTGCACTTGTATTAGTGTGGAAAAAACACTTTCCGCACTTGTGTTAGTGTTGAAAAACCACTTTTCGCACTTTTGTTAGTGTTGAAAAACCACTTTTCGCACTTGTGTTAGTGTTGAAAAACCACTTTTCGCACTTGTGTTGGTGCAGGAAACCGCTTTTGCACTTGTATTAGTGTGGGAAAAACACTTTTTGCACTTGTGATAGTGTTGAAACACCACTTTTCGCACTTGTGTTGGTGCAGGAAACCACTTTTGCACTTGTATTAGTGTGGAAAAAACACTTTTTGCACTTGTGATAGTGTTGAAAAACCACTTTTCGCACTTGTATTAGTGTGGAAAACCACGTTTCGCACTTGTGTTAGTGTTGAAAAACCACTTTTCGCACTTGTGTTAGTGTTGAAAAACCACTTTTCGCACTTGTGTTGGTGCAGGAAACCACTTTTGCACTTGTATTAGTGTGGAAAAAACACTTTTTGCACTTGTGATAGTGTTGAAAAACCACTTTTCGCACTTGTATTAGTGTGGAAAACCACGTTTCGCACTTGTGTTAGTGTTGAAAAACCACTTTTCGCACTTTTGTTCGTGTTGAAAAACCACTTTTCGCACTTGTGTTAGTGTTGAAAAACCACTTTTCGCACTTGTGTTGGTGCAGGAAACCACTTTTGCACTTGTATTAGTGTGGAAAAAACACTTTTTGCACTTGTGATAGTTTTGAAAAACCACTTTTCGCACTTGTGTTGGTGCAGGAAACCACTTTTGCACTTGTATTAGTGTGGAAAAACCACTTTTCGCACTTGTGTTAGTGTTGAAAAACCACTTTTCGCACTTGTGTTAGTGTTGAAAATCCACTTTTCGCACTTGTGTTAGTGTTGAAAAACCACTTTTCGCACTTGTGTTAGTGTTGAAAAACCACTTTTCGCACTTGTGTTAGTGTTGAAAAACCACTTTTCGCACTTGTGTTAGTGTTGAAAAACCACTTTTCGCACTTGTGTTATTGTTGAAAAACCACTTTTCGCACTTGTGTTGGTGCAGGAAACCACTTTTGCACTTGTATTAGTGTGGGAAAAACACTTTTTGCACTTGTGATAGTGTTGAAAAACCACTTTTCGCACTTGTATTAGTGTGGAAAAACCACTTTTCACACGTGTGTTAGTGTTGATAAACCACTTATCGCACTTTAGTTAGTGTTGAAAAACCACTTTTCGCACTTGTGTTAGTGTTGAAAAACCACTTTTCGCACTTGTGTTGGTGCAGGAAACCACTTTTGCACTTGTATTAGTGTGGAAAAAACACTTTTTGCACTTGTGATAGTGTTGAAAAACCACTTTTCGCACTTGTGTTGGTGCAGGAAACCACTTTTGCACTTGTATTAGTGTGGAAAAACCACTTTTCGCACTTGTGTTAGTGTTGAAAAACCACTTTTCGCACTTGTGTTAGTGTTGAAAAACCACTTTTCGCACCTGTGTTAGTGTTGAAAAACCACTTTTCGCACTTGTGTTGGTGCAGGAAACCACTTTTGCACTTGTATTAGTGTGGAAAAAACACTTTTTGCACTTGTGATAGTTTTGAAAAACCACTTTTCGCACTTGTGTTGGTGCAGGAAACCACTTTTGCACTTGTATTAGTGTTGAAAAACCACTTTTCGCACTTGTGTTAGTGTTGAAAAACCACTTTTCGCACTTGTGTTAGTGTTGAAAAACCACTTTTCGCACTTGTGTTAGTGTTGAAAAACCACTTTTCGCACTTGTGTTAGTGTTGAAAAACCACTTTTCGTACTTGTGTTAGTGTTGAAAAACCACTTTTCGCACTTGTGTTAGTGTTGAAAAACCACTTTTCGCACTTGTGTTAGTGTTGAAAAACCACTTTTCGCACTTGTGTTGGTGCAGGAAACCACTTTTGCACTTGTATTAGTGTGGAAAAAACACTTTTTGCACTTGTGATAGTGTTGAAAAACCACTTTTCGCACTTGTATTAGTGTGGAAAAACCACTTTTCACACGTGTGTTAGTATTGATAAACCACTTTTCGCACTTTAGTTAGTGTTGAAAAACCACTTTTCGCACTTGTGTTAGTGTTGAAAAACCACTTTTTGCACTTGTGATAGTGTTGAAACACCGCTTTTCGCACTTGCTTTGGTGCAGGATACCACTTTTGCACTTGTATTAGTGTGGAAAAATCACTTTTCGCACTTGTGTTAGTGTTGAAAAACCACTTTTCGCACTTGTGTTAGTGTTGAAAAACCACTTTTCGCACTTGTGTTAGTGTTGAAAAACCACTTTTCGCACTTGTGTTGGTGCAGGAAACCACTTTTGCACTTGTATTAGTGTGGAAAAAACACTTTTTGCACTTGTGATAGTGTTGAAAAACCACTTTTCGCACTTGTATTAGTGTGGAAAAACCACTTTTCGCACTTGTGTTGGTGCAGGAAACCACTTTTGCACTTGTATTAGTGTTGAAAAACCACTTTTCGCACTTGTGTTAGTGTTGAAAAACCACTTTTCGCACTTGTGTTAGTGTTGAAAAAACACTTTTTGCACTTGTGATAGTGTTGAAAAACCACTTTTCGCACTTGTGTTGGTGCAGGAAACCACTTTTCGCACTTGTGTTAGTGTTGAAAAACCACTTTTCGCACTTGTGTTAGTGTTGAAAAACCACTTTTCGCACTTGTGTTGGTGCAGGAAACCACTTTTGCACTTGTATTAGTGTGGAAAAAACACTTTCCGCACTTGTGTTAGTGTTGAAAAACCACTTTTCGCACTTGTGTTAGTGTTGAAAAACCACTTTTCGCACTTGTGTTGGTGCAGGAAACCACTTTTGCACTTGTATTAGTGTGGAAAAAACACTTTTTGCACTTGTGATAGTGTTGAAAAACCACTTTTCGCACTTGTATTAGTGTGGAAAAACCACTTTTCGCACTTGTGTTAGTGTTGAAAAACCACTTTTCGCACTTTTGTTAGTGTTGAAAAACCACTTTTCGCACTTGTGTTAGTGTTGAAAAACCACTTTTCGCACTTGTGTTGGTGCAGGAAACCACTTTTGCACTTGTATTAGTGTGGAAAAAACACTTTTTTGCACTTGTGATAGTGTTGAAACACCACTTTTCGCACTTGTGTTGGTGCAGGATACCACTTTTGCACTTGTATTAGTGTGGAAAAAACACTTTCCGCACTTGTGTTAGTGTTGAAAAACCACTTTTCGCACTTGTGTTAGTGTTGAAAAACCACTTTTCGCACTTGTGTTGGTGCAGGAAACCACTTTTGCACTTGTATTAGTGTGGAAAAAACACTTTTTGCACTTGTGATAGTGTTGAAAAACCACTTTTCGCACTTGTATTAGTGTGGAAAAACCACTTTTCGCACTTGTGTTAGTGTTGAAAAACCACTTTTCGCACTTTTGTTAGTGTTGAAAAACCACTTTTCGCACTTGTGTTGGTGCAGGAAACCACTTTTGCACTTGTATTAGTGTGGAAAAAACACTTTTTGCACTTGTGATAGTGTTGAAAAACCACTTTAAGCACTTGTGTTAGTGTTGAAAAACCACTTTTCGCACTTGTGTTGGTGCAGGAAATCACTTTTGCACTTGTATTAGTGTGGAAAAACCACTTTTCGCACTTGTGTTAGTGTTGAAAAACCACTTTTCGCACTTGTGTTAGTGTTGAAAAACCACTTTTCGCACTTGTGTTAAGTGTTGAAAAAACACTTTTCGCACTTGTGTTGGTGCAGGAAACCACTTTTGCACTTGTATTAGTGTGGAAAAAACACTTTTTGCACTTGTTTAGTGTGGAAAAACCACTTTTCGCACTTGTGTTAGTGTTGAAAAACCACTTTTCGCACTTGTGTTAGTGTTGAAAAACCACTTTTCGCACTTGTGTTAGTGTTGAAAAACCACTTTTCGCCCTTGTGTTGGTGCAGGGAACCACTTTTGCACTTGTATTAGTGTGGAAAATCCACTTTTCGCACTTGTGTTAGTGTTGAAAAACCACTTTTTGCACTTGTGTTAGTGTTGAAAAACCACTTTTCGCACTTGTGTTAGTGTTGATAAACCACTTTTCGCACTTGCGTTGGTGCAGGAAACCACTTTTGCACATGTATTATGGTGGAAAAAACACTTTTTGCACTTGTGATAGTGTTGAAAAACCACTTTTCGCACTTGTGTTGGTGCAGGAAACCTCTTTTGCACTGGTATTAATGTGGAAAACCACTTTTCGCACTTGTGTTAGTGTTGTAAAACAACTTTTCGCACTTGTGTTAGTGTTGAAAAACCACTTTTCGCACTTGTGTTGGTGCAGGAAACCACTTCTGCACTTGTATTAGTGTGGGAAAAAAACTTTTTGCACTTGTGATAGTGTTGAAAAAACACTTTTCGCACTTGTGTTGGTGCAGGAAACCACTTTTGCACTTGTATTAGTGTGGAAAAAACACTTTTTGCACTTGTGATAGTTTTGAAAAACCACTTTTCGCACTTGTGTTGGTGCAGGAAACCACTTTTGCACTTGTATTAGTGTGGAAAAACCACTTTTCGCACTTGTGTTAGTGTTGAAAAACCACTTTTCGCACTTGTGTTAGTGTT